>NC_057796.1:308907577-308915531 GCF_018294505.1 Triticum aestivum | reverse complement strand
CCCCGCCGCCCTCGCCGGAGCAGCCGGAGCCCCGCCGGAGCCGCCCCCGACGAGGTATACCTCGCCGCCGTTCGTTGCCGGTTTTGTTTAAAAAAAACCCTTCGTTTAAAAAAAAACCCTAGATCGGTTTTTTTCGGTTTTATTATTTTGTGAGCGTTCACCGACACGTTCGTTTTAGCGAACGCGTTCGTCGGATTTTCTCTGTTAACGAACGTCCATTCTTTAACCGTTCGTCCGTTTTTTTTTCGTCGGATTTTTCCGCGATTATCTCAGATCTCGATTTCTGATCGAATCTTCGTTTCTGTTTAACTTTTCGCTCGTTTATCGGAATCAGGCGATTCAAGCGCCTAGAGTTTCATCTCGAAATTATCTTTCCGTTTAACCTACTCAAACAAGTTTTTGCTACTGTAAAATTTGACCTAGATCCAGATTAGTAAACGAAGCATGTTTCTTTCGCAGTTTGACTTTCGTTGCTTCGTTCGAGTTGATTCTTTTTGCAAACCGGAGTTCTTAAGTTGAACTTTCTCGTTGGATCTTTCATTCGAGTTTTATCTGTGCATTAGATGAGTACTGATTGTCTGCTTGTTTGTTTGCGATAGAGTACCCGGAGTGTGCCGCTTGTTACTTCGAATCGCTAGGTTTTGCGGATCATCAGCAAGGAAAGTAACACTTTGATCATATACCTTCCATACCCAGTTTTTATTGCATTAGATCTATTCCTCAAACATTGCATGATTAGGATCTAATTAAATTGTGGGTATTGGGAAGTAGTTGAGGTAGTACCTATTACCTGTTTCATTATCAAACCCTTGGGAGTTACTTCTACGTTTGCTATTATATTGTCATGCTATGCTCGTAGACGTGGATTGGGTTTGAGTGATATTCATGACAGATGTGAGTTTGTTAATAATGGTTTACTTAAGGTGGCAACTAAAACTCACATCTGGGTGGATTGAGGTACCTGGGTATTCCAGGATTGCCTGTTTTTCTTTTGGACCGCCACCCAGGTTCAAAGGGATCATAAGATTTTTCATGCTAGAAACTTCCGTGTGCAGCCGCAAGCTATTATGGGCTCTAGCATAGTTGATTAAGTTGTGTGAACTCTTATAGTGGTAGACTAGCAGATGTAGGGGAAAGTAGGTGTAACTGTCTACCCATACGTAAGGTGCAAACACTTCTGAAAGACTGTGTCTCGGTCATCCGTTTCTCAAACATCATGTAGTGCGAGAATCAAGCGGAGGCGATCGAGTCTTGTGGGGAAAAGTGCACAAACCTCTGCAGAGTGTACAAACTAATCATGGTTAGCCGTGTCCCCGGTTATGGACAACTTGAGTATCTAGTACCTGGATTATCATGTGAATCTCATCACCATGTTACTTCTAATTAATTTTGTTGGGTTATTGATGACACTTAATTGGGATTGAGATGCTGTCAACCATCTCAATGTTTCACAACCACCATGATAGTTAAATAAAATTTATTCCTTTGAAGTAGGGAAAAATTGGCTTTCCGCATAAACTGTAACCATAGAGCTTTCCACCAGCCATATATGCATGTAGTGTAGCATTATTATTGTTCAGTATTCTCTATGTGTTACATTGCCAGCATATTCTATGTGCTGACTCGTTTTCGGGCTGCAACGTTTCATGTTGCAGACTTTTCAGACGACGAGTAAGGTGCCTTAGGTCGTGGTCTTATACTCAGTGATGCCGCTGGAGTTGATGGACTCACTTATCTTCCAAGTCTTCCGCTGTTATCGTTTTTAGATGCCTTAAGCCATATTTATCATACTTAATCTCTTTGGAGATATTCGATGTAATAAGTGTGTGATTGCTACTCTATTATAAATCTTCCATTTGTACTGTGCGTGTCAGCATTACTGATCCAGGGATGACACTCGTGCACAGCAGCACAGACCATTTGAGGTCTGGTCGCTACAAAGGTGGTATCAGAGCACACGCTGACTGTAGGACACGACCACTAAGCTTAAGCCCTAGAAAGCTTCTCTCTTCTCAATTTCTGACCCCTCTCCTTTTTGTACTCTTTTAGGAATGGCGGATGCAAGGAGCAAGTTCATGCAACCAGATGAAGACACGCCTTTTGGTCGACACTTGAAGGAAGTCACCAAGTACCTGAACATAGGAATACCAAGCATCACCGGAACCTACAACGCCACATTACCCGAAGAGGAGAGCTGGAAGATTCAAGTTCACATTCCAGGAAGGACGTTTGTGCCAGTTACTGAACCCATAAGATTGGTTTTCGAAGCACCAACCTGGAGTTTAGGGAAGAGCATGGCCGCTCACATCGCTATGGGACGCATTGGAGAAGTCTACCACCAGGAGCTTAAGGATACAATTTATCAGATTTGTGGACGCCGAGACGCGCAATGGGAGATGATCAGAACCAAGAAGGATGGATCAATTGTAGCTTTCATCCAGGAGCAAAACCAACATATTCGTCGCCAGGAGAACCAGATGTGCACGGACAAGGAAGAACTGAAGAAGGCATTAACCAAGATCAAGGAGCTGGAGGAAGAACTCAAGGCTACACGCGAGGATTATATGGAGGAAATCATCGCACTAGTAGGGAAGAATGACGACCTGGAGAAGAAGATTGGAGTATTCATGGGAAATCCAGTGCCAAAAGCAAAGGATGACGAATGCACTTGCCCGGATAACTACATCATCATCGACGACACCGACTCGGAACCAAGTGAAGATGACTTTGTTGATGAAGTTGGAGCAGACATCATGGAGTCTTCAACGGATTAGAATTTCTAGTAGACCACCATATCAGTAGTAGTTTTCCCCCATTTAATAGTTTAGTTCAAGCACTTTGTAACGCTAGTTAGATCGATTGTTATGCCTTGTTTGAATTGATTGAATGATATTGATTGTATTTGTCTCATGAGCATATGGGTAGTGTTTTCTCTCTAGACCCCATTCTATTCTTAACTCTCATCTTTTCTAACCTATCAGATGCCTCCGAGACGCGACACCGGATTTGTTTTCCCACCGGAGGTCACCCAGTTGATTCAGCAACAGAATGCCCTGATGCAAGTGTTAGTGCAGAACCAAGGCAACAACAACAACAACAACAACCCACCGCCACCACCACCTGTTGACCACTTAGCCCGTTTCTTGAGGCTAAACCCGCCGGTGTTTTCCAGTAGCACCGAGCCGATTGTTGCAGATGATTGGCTCCGCAAAGTTGGAAGGGAGTTGACCACTGCAGGATGCACAGATGTGGAAAGAGTGCGTTTTGCCGCACATCAGCTTGATGGACCCGCAGCATCATGGTGGGAGAATTATACAGCCACGCACCCTATTGACACTGTCACATGGGACCAGTTTTAGCAAGCTTTCCGTACAGCACATGTTTCAGCAGGAGCTATGGCTATGAAGAAGCGTGAGTTTCGCAACCTACGCCAAGGAGGACGCACCGTAGGCCAGTATGTGGAGGATTTCAGTAAGTTAGCACGTTATGCACCAGATGACATTGCTACAGATGCTGCCAAGCAGGAGAAATTTTTGGAAGGACTGAATGATGAACTGAGTATGTAGTTGATGGTAGCAACCTTCAACAACTACCAGGAGCTGGTAGATAGAGCTCTCATGATTGAAGGGAAGCAACAACAGATTGAAAACCGTAAGAGGAAGTATGGACAAGGGAAGTATAACTCTGGAGCTCAGCAGAAGCCTCGTTTTGCCCCGAAGCCGGGAGGACAGTTTCAGCATACCCATGGAGTTGGTAGTTCGCACAACCATAATGGCTCTAAAAATGGTAATGGGAATGGAGGAGGCAACGGACAGAACCGCACCAACCCATCTACCCCAGCCAAGAGGGACCTGAGCCAAGTCACTTGCTTTAAGTGTCAGAAGAATGGACATTATGCCAATGAATGTCCTGAAGCCCAAAATGGAAATGGCAATGGAAGCTCTGGGAAGAAGCCGAACCCGTTCAACAAAGGACATGTGAACCACGTGAGCGTGGAGGAGGTTGAAGCACAGCCTGATGCAGTAATAGGTAAGTTTTTGGTTAAGTCTTTTGCTGCAACCGTTCTTTTCGATACTGGCGCATCGCATTCATACATATCAAGGGGATTTGTGAATAAGTTTAAGCTGTCCACCAAAGTTCTCAGAACCCCTATGTTAGTAACCTCGCCAAGGGCAGAGTATATGGCAAGCCAAGGATGTTTTCAGATACCATTGGCCATTGGTAAGCATGTTTTCCCCTCAGACCTAATAGTTTTGGAGTCGCAAGGTTTGGATGTGATTTTGGGAATGGATTGGCTATCGTTGTATGGAGGGAACATCGATTGTGCCAGCAAGACGATTTTGCTTACCACCCCGGAAGGAAAAAGGATCAAGTATGTATCCCGGCATATGCCAAAGAGGACTCAAGTAAATTCCTTATCAGGAGTTGTACAGGAGGAAGTACCAGTGGTGAAGGATTATCCGGATGTATTTCCAGAAGAGTTGCCAGGCATGCCACCAGATAGAGACATTGAGTTCTTGATTGAACTTTTGCCAGGCACAGGGCCAATATCTAAGAGACCGTACAGGATGCCCACAAAAGATTTGGAGGAAATTAAGAAGTAGATCAAGGAGTTACTGGATAAAGGTTATATTCGCCCAAGTTCGTCACCTTGGGGATCACCAGTACTTCTAGTGGAGAAGAAAGATGGATCGCTGAGGATGGTTGTTGATTACCGTGGATTGAATGAAGTGACCATCAAAAACAAGTACCCACTGCCGATGATCAATGATTTGTTTGACCGCCTACAAGGAGCTAAAGTATTTTCCAAGATCGATCTACGATCAGGATACCATCAGTTAAAGATTCGAGAGCAGGATATACCTAAGACGGCATTTACCACCAGATATGGATTGTATGAGTATACCGTTATGTCATTTGGTCTGACTAACACACCTGCCTATTTCATGAACTTGATGAACAAAGTGTTTATGGAGTTTTTGGATAAGTTTGTCGTGGTGTTCATTGATGATATTTTAGTCTTTTCCAAGAATGAGGAAGAGCATGAGGAGCATTTACGATTGGTACTTGAGAAGCTCAGAGAACATCAGTTATATGCCAAGTTCAGCAAATGTGAATTTTGGCTGAAGGAAGTTGGATTCCTTGGACATGTTATTTCTGGAGAAGGAATAGCAGTAGACCCTGCCAAGGTTGACACAGTGATAAGTTGGGAATCACCCACGACAGTTGGAGAAATCCGGAGTTTTCTTGGACTTGCAGGATACTACCGGAGATTCATCGAGAATTTCTCGAAGATTGCTAAGCCCATGACTGAGCTATTGAAGAAGGACACCAAATTCAATTGGACTGAGGAATGTGAAGCTAGTTTCCAAGAGTTGAAGAAACGATTGGTTACATCACCCGTGTTGATTCTGCCAGATCAACGCAAGGACTATGAAGTTTATTGCGACGCTTCTCGTCGAGGACTTGGAGCAGTGCTTATGCAGGACGGAAGAGTTGTGTCATATGCTTCACGACAACTTAAACCTCATGAGAAGAATTATGCTACGCATGATTTGGAATTAGCAGCCGTGGTGCATGCATTGAAGACATGGAGACATTTTCTCATCGGGAACCATTGTGAGGTGTATACGGATCACAAGAGTTTGAAGTATATTTTCACGCAGAAGGAGTTAAACCTCAGACAGAGGAGATGGTTGGAGCTCATTAAGGATTATGAAATGAGATTGCATTACCATCCAGGAAAGGCTAACGTAGTAGCAGACGTGTTGAGCCGCAAGAGTCATGTCAACACCCTCATGACAGGAGAGTTACCTCAGGAGTTAGCCGAGGACCTTCGCGAGCTATGTTTGGAGATAGTCCCAAGAGGCTATTTAGCGACATTGGAGATTCAGTCTACCTTGATGGAAAGGATCAGAGAAGCTCAGAAGACAGACAAGGAGATTGAAGAGATAAAGGAGAAGATGAGCAAAGGAAAAGCCAAGGGATTTCGTGAGGATGAGCACGATACCTTATGGTTTGAGGACCGTGTATATGTGCCAAATGATCCGGAGATCAGGAAGTTGATTTTGCAAGAAGCCCATGATTCACCGTACTCGATTCACCCAGGGAATACCAAGATGTATTTGGATCTGAAAAATACTTTCTGGTGGACCGGATTGAAGAAGGATATTGCAGAGTATGTAGCAGTTTGTGATGTATGTCAGAGAGTAAAGGCAGAGCATCAGAAGCTAGCAGGATTGCTACAGCCATTGCCGATACCCGAATGGAAGTGGGATAAAATAGGCATGGATTTTATCACAGGATTACCCAGGACTCGTTCAGGCTATGACTCAATATGGGTTGTAGTCGACCGTTTGACGAAAGTGGCTCATTTCATTCCAGTAAAGACCACTTACACCAGTGCTAAGTTGGCAAAGATATACATGACCAGGATCGTATGTTTACATGGAGTTCCGAGGACCATTGTATCAGACAGAGGAACCCGGTTTACCTCAAAGTTTTGGAAGCAGTTACATGAAACATTGGGAACCAGGATGGAATTTAGTACAGATTTTCACCCACAGACAGATGGACAGACCGAGAGAGTCAACCAGATTTTGGAGGACATGTTGAGAGCTTGTGCACTAGATTATGGATCTAGTTGGGACGACAATTTGCCATATGCGGAGTTTTCGTATAACAACAGTTATCAAACCAGTTTGAAGATGGCCCCTTTCGAAGCCTTGTACGGAAGGAGGTGTAGAACACCGTTGTTATGGGACGAAGTTGGAGACCGTCAGTTGTTTGGACCAGATTTGATTAAGGAGTCTGAACAGAAAGTAAGGTTGATTCGTGATAGGCTCAAGGTAGCCCAGTCCAGGCAGAAGAGTTATGCTGATTCTAAACGAAAGGAGACAGTTCACGAAGTCGGAGACCGAGTTTATCTTCGAGTATCACCACTTCGAGGAGTGAAGCGCTTTGGAGTTAGGGGCAAGTTAGCGCCCCGTTTTATCGGACCATACAGAGTTGTGGAACGTATGGGAGAGGTTGCCTACAAGTTGGAATTGCCCGAAGGATTGTCCGAAGTTCATGATGTATTTCACGTCTCCCAGTTGAAGAAGTGCCACGCAGAGATGGCCGAGATACCACTGAGAGATACTGTGCCACTGGAAGCGATTCAACTGGAAAGTGATTTGACCTATGAGGAGAAACCAGTTAAGATTCTGGAGTATGCCAGCCGAGTTACCCGCAGTAAGGTTATCAAGTTTTGCAAAGTCCAGTGGAGTCACCACACGGAAGATGAAGCCACCTGGGAGCGAGAGGAAGATCTACGGAAGGACCACTCCCACCTGTTTTCTAGCCAACCCGAATCTCGAGGGCGAGATTCATCTTAAGGGGGGTAGGTTTGTAACATCCCAAATTTTCAATTTGGTATGTTATACATAGATCATCATTTCATATCATATTTTATTGCATTTTGACAAATCCTCGATAAATCCTAACCAACTCAAGGACCCTCGGAGAGAGTTGGGGATTTTCTCGAATTTTCATATTTGATTTTCATCAAATAATAAAACGAGGATTTTGGTTTTAATTATTTTCTCTCCGGAAAAATATTTCATTTTAAAAATAAACAAGAGGAGAAAATATGACTTCTCCAAAACAATTGAAATATTGGAGGAAAAATGTTAAAATCATTTTTTGGAATTTATTCGGATTTTATTTGCAATTTTAATTGCATTAAAAATATTGCATGTTTTCAAGAAATTATTTTTGTGTCAAAAAAATGTTCACCCTATTCTAGATTTTCTAACTAGACGGGGAAAATTTATTTTATCTTTTTTGGACTTTTATTTACTTTTCTACAAATTTTTCCGCGGAACGTATTAAAAAAAACTGCGCGCCGCCCGACCGGGCCGAAGCCCGGCCGAGCCGCCGGCCCGCCCGCGCCGTCTCCTTCCCCAGCACGCCG
>NC_057796.1:308847138-308907190 GCF_018294505.1 Triticum aestivum | reverse complement strand
TCGCACCCCCTCGCCCCCGCTGCACCCCGCCGCCCTCGCCGGAGCAGCCGGAGCCCCGCCGGAGCCGCCCCCGACGAGGTATACCTCGCCGCCGTTCGTTGCCGGTTTTGTTTTAAAAAAAACCGTTCGTTTTAAAAAAAACCGTTCGTTTTAAAAAAAACCCTAGATTGGTTTTTTTTCGGTTTTATTATTTTGTGAGCGTTCACCGACACGTTCGTTTTAGCGAACGCGTTCATCGGATTTTCTCTGTTAACGAACGTCCGTTCTTTAACCGTTCGTCCGTTTTTTTGTCGGATTTTTCCGCGATTATCTCAGATCTCGATTTCTGATCGAATCTTCGTTTCTGTTTAACTTTTCGCTCGTTTATCGAAATCAGGTGATTCAAGCGCATAGAGTTTCGTCTCGAAATTCTCTTTCCGGTTAGCCTACTCAAACAAGTTTTTGCTACTGTAAAATTTGACCTAGATCCAGATTAGTAAACGAAGCTTGTTTCTTTCGCAGTTTGACTTTCGTTGCTTCGTTCGAGTTGATTCTTTTTGCAAACCGGAGTTCTTAAGTTGAACTTTCTGGTTGGATCTTTCATTCGAGTGTTACCTGTGCATTAGATGAGTACTGATTGTCTGCTTGTTTGTTTGCGATAGAGTACCCGGAGTGTGCCGCTTGTTACTTCGAATCGCTAGGTTTTGCGGATCATCAGCAAGGCAAGTAACACTTTGATCATATACCTTCCATATCCAGTTTTTATTGCATTAGATCTATTCCTCAAACATTGCATGATTAGGATCTAATTAAATTGTGGGTATTGGGAAGTAGTTGAGGTAGTACCTATTACCTGTTTCATTATCAAACCCTTGGGAGTTACTTCTACGTTTGCTATTATATTGTCAAGCTATGCTCATAGACGTGGATTGGGTTTGAGTGATATTCATGACAGATGTGAGTTTGTTAATAATGGTTTACTTAAGGTGGCAACTAGAACTCACATCTGGGTGGATTGAGGTACCTGGGTATTCCAGGATTGCCTGTTTTTCTTTTGGACCGCCACCCAGGTTCAAAGGGATCATAAGATTTTTCATGCTAGAAACTTCCGTGTGCAGCCGCAAGCTATTATGGGCTCTAGCATAGTTGATTAAGTTGTGTGAACTCTTACAGTGGTAGATTAGCAGATGTAGGGGAAAGTAGGTGTAACTGTCTACCCATACGTAAGGTGCAAACACTTCTGAAAGACTGTGTCTCGGTCATCCGTTTCTCAAACATCATGTAGTGCGAGAATCAAGCGGAGGCGATCGAGTCTTGTGGGCAAAAGTGCACAAACCTCTGCAGAGTGTACAAACTAATCATGGTTAGCCGTGTCCCCGGTTATGGACAACTTGAGTATCTAGTACCTGGATTATCATGTGAATCTCATCACCATGTTACTTCTAATTAATTTTGTTGGGTTCTTGATGACACTTAATTGGGATTGAGATGCTGTCAACCATCTCAATGTTTCACAACCACCATGATAGTTAAATAAAATTTATTCCTTTGAAGTAGGGAAAAATTGGCTTTCCGCATAAACTGTAACCATAGAGCTTTCCACCAGCCATATATGCATGTAGTGTAGCATTATTATTGTTCAGTATTCTCTATGTGTTACATTGCCAGCATATTCTATGTGCTGACCCGTTTTCGGGCTGCAACGTTTCATGTTGCAGACTTTTCAGACGACGAGTAAGGTGCCTTAGGTCGTGGTCTTATACTCAGTGATGCCGCTGGAGTTGATGGACTCACTTATCTTCCAAGTCTTCCACTGTTATCGTTTTTAGATGGCCTTAAGCCATATTTATCATACTTAATCTCTTTGGAGATATTCGATGTAATAAGTGTGTGATTGCTACTCTGTTATAAATCCTCCATTTGTACTGTGCGTGTCAGCATTACTGATCCAGGGATGACACTGGTGCATAGCAGCACAGACCATTTGAGGTCTGGTCGCTACAGGAGCGGTGGACAAGCAAGTCGCTGAAGTGGCTCCGGTGAAGTGGTGAGTTGGCAGTTGGGGGTTCCAAGGTGCGGAAGGTAGATCCGGCGGGGTGTTAGGTCCACCGCTGCAGCGGAGGATTAGATTCGGCGGCTTGCCGTGGTTGGGGGGGGGATCGGGGAGGGGAAGGGGAGGGGCTCTGGGGAAGAATGTTGGGGGCAAAGAGGGGAAAACAATGTTGTTACCAAAGCAGCCCTCTTCCGTTCATGTGGCAGGGGTAAAACAGGAATATCGCAGGGCTAAACTTTCGGGCGCGTGATATTTCGATGTGAGCGGGAAGTTTGAAAGCTTTTGGCGCCTAAAATTATAAGTATTCTGCTCTCGTACGGCCGACTATGATATCATGGCCGAAAATTTGTTTGTTTTGCACGCAAAAAAATGTGCAAGTTTTGAAAATCAATGTCTCCAACTCGAAACTTAGATTTTCCATTCGATTCAAATATGGATCATTGAGCTACTACAAGCAAATACCATCATACGGTCCAATTCAAATGAAATTCCAAATGTGTTTATCCTAAATATGATGACAAAAGCAAAAATGTGTATGTGTATGAATAAAGTGGATGATTATAAAGTTTGAACATGCCCGTATGTGTATATCTCTAGGTTTGATATATGAATTTGAAATCACGAAATCCCGGGTTAAAAATGTACCTCCGTTTAAATGAATTACAAAAGCTAATGATGGAATCGAATTCCAAAATTCCAATCTTAGGTTTGTAATTCTGGTACATCAAGGTATATCACGCATGTTCAAAAGTATCGTTATCTCATAGTACAAACTGTGAAACAAATTGATCAACCATGAGTGCACAATATCTCAATTACGCTAAAGTCCCTCAAATATAGACACCTCACTCTTTATCTGAAGTCAACCCCCCCCCCTGCCACCACCACACACACACACATAGAGAAGTCGGTCTCTCCCCCAAACACCAACACACGAGCACATTAACACCCCTCTCTCTTGTAAAGTCCGGACCCCAACATAGGTCTCTATCACTTTGTCTCTCGGGCATTCACACATCTCTTCCCTCACTCTCTAGGTCTCCCGTTATCTCTCTTACCCAAGCACACGCACTATGTAGAGTGTATATTTCCCATACACACAAAACGTCGCCCCCAAACGTCTATCTCCCTAGTCATGTGGTTCTCGCGCACTCACCTCACACACCACCCCCACTGCAAACAAGCACACTTTGTCTCCTTGTGCACCACTCTCCTCTTTCTATCTCTCCCACATGCGGACCCGCCCCAGCTCCTTCCCTGTATACATATATGTCATGAGTCTTTGCATAGCTCCCTAATGTATAATCGTTCTCGATTTCGCACATTGTTCTCTACACCATCTATTCTAGATCTCTCATGAAGTCCCTATGACACACACGATGACTCGCTTCCCTTGCGTCTCCGTTCATAGGCCAATTTCGGACAACATCAACATTGTCTCCCTATCTATATGCCATTTATGGACACAAACGACCCCTCTCGCCCCCTCTCTTCCTCTCTCTCTCTCTCTTCGTCGCTAGCTCTCTCTTTCTCTCGCTCTCACACCCCTCTCCCACACACACACTCGAAGTCTCTTCCAAATATTCTGCTCCCCCCGCTCGCACCCGTGCTATCTCGCTACTACACATGTCACACCATTCCCCTTCCCTTATACTAGGTTTACATCATCAGTGGTCTCTCTACTCCACATACACTCTCTCCCTCTCACACACAAACGCGTGCACAAACACACACAGACACGCACAAACACCCATTTATCTGGATCCTCATCTCTCCTCATGTCCGCATGTGTATCTCACACACTCACTCTCTAATTATGTATATGTGTCTCCACGTTACACAACACAAAGCCCCATGTACATGTCTCTCTCTATCCTCCACACACATAGACACAAAGAATCTGTTGTCATTGCCTCAGTCTCTAACATATCACACACGCACATTGTCTCTCTCTCTCTCGCAAACACGCTCAACAAGGGTTTCCCCGTGAATAACTTACCGTCTATTCATCAACAATCATGGCAGTACGGTGAACACGAGACGTGAAAAAGAATAAATCTACACGTGCTTAGACCACCTAGTTTGACTACTAGGACTAGAGCAAGCCAAAAAGCACGCCGCCGTCACCCCCTCCTTGTCGGCGACGGGAAAATCTTTGTTTTACACAGTCGAGAAGTCATTGTGCTAAGGCCCCACATGCCGAGGCGTTGAATAGAATGTAGATGCTAGTTTACGGAAGCAAGTATCGATAATACGTTTGTATCTCCATACTTATATTTCTTCTCTTATAAAAAACCGAGTTGGTGATGATGGTACGTGTGCCATCTTGCAATATAGACCGTCCGATCTATATCTGACGGACGGAAATTAAACTAAAAGATACCCGCACCCCTCTCCACATTTGCAGACAAGGCCTTCCCTCATTCATCCTTATCTCCAACAAACCTCATTGTTCAGCAATTAAGAAAGGAAGCCTCTGGAACAAACTGGCCTGGTGGCCACTGCCAGCGTCGTCAATCCCCATGCCTCCGCTCAGTCCGACCACCAACCACCACCACACCCCACTCCTCTTCACCTTATCTCATATTTCTCGAGATATCATTAGTTTTTACACATGGGATTACTGCCGCAAGGGTCAATCACAACAAGTGTTTTATAAAAAAATGCATCTTGATGTTCCATGCAATGCACAGATCTTGCTAGTACTCCTACACAGGACTAAGTTGGTGATGCTGGTGTGTCTGCCATTCGTCGTTTCTGACCATTAGATCTACATCTAACGATTGTGAGGTAAGTTGTTGCCTTTTCTCACCAACATCCCACTTGTCTACCAATTTGCAGAAAACCCATAATTAGTATCTTAAAACCAACTACATCCCTCCCTGACCTCACCAAAACAGCCCAAGGAATATATTCTAATTGAAACATAATATATCTCTAATGACATATGTATGTCAAAATTAGAGTGTTTTGTACCAAGTTTGTGAATAAGTATTATTCTAATTATGATTCGTTGCAACGGACATGAACATTGCTAGTATTTCCAACCATGCATTTTTTCCTAGTATTCCATAGTTTCGAGTTTTCCATCAAGATATTAGTCACTCATGTTTGATATTTACTTTCAATCATGTACACATATGCACTATGTAACTAGCCTTGCGTATAGGCTTCCAAAGCTTAACTTTCACTCCTACTTACAATATGTAGAGTATTTAACAAAAAACTACCACTTTCAACCAGCCCTAGGAAGAATCTATTGTACAAAAAATAGCAAAAACATACCCAAAATTTCTTAATCCATGCCAAAAACTACCTAGTACTCCTACCGATTAGGTTCGTTTAAACCCATTTATGACAGGGTTGGCCCACACGTCCGTGCTGAGAGGCAGCTTAAACCAACACATTTTGTTTGACCATTGACACGAGGGACCCACATCTGACCTTCTATCCTGTTATTCCCCCTCAAATCATTATTTTTCCTGAACATTACTTCAAACAGTACTGAAGAGTGTTCGTCGGTGGCGCCGGTGATGAGCGAGTTGGCCGCCGCTCTGCCGGACGGGCCGGACACCGCGCTGGCCTCCGCACGGGTTGGCAGGCTGGCCGGAGCGTGACTCACGAGCGAGCAAGCCGCTGCGCTGGCCTTCGCTCGAGCCAGATGGCTGGCCTTAGCGCGGCGCACGCGAGCAAGCCGCCGTGCTGCCGTGCCAATCTAGCTAGCAAACCTTGCAGACAAGCAGCTAGACGGAGCTATCTTGGCTAGCTAGCGGCCGCGAGCGCCGGACGGAGCTGGCATCTGGGCTGCCGCAACATGGGCTCCGCACCGCCGGCGGTTTTGACCTCGCCTTCTGCCGGCGGCGGTAGCTGCGTCCCATGGCCGAGGATGACTAGGTGGATGGGTCGGAGGTAGGAGGTCACTCGAGGATTTTTGTTGGTAAGAGCATGTACAATGGTTGATAAGGTAGTCTTATCTTAAGTCTGCCATGTATGCAAGTGGTAGTGGTTTCTTGGCATTTTAGTGGTTTCTTGCATTATTAGAGCAAGTACAATAGAGCTGAGTTAGCGGGCTATAAGAAATAAACTAGTATATTTCTGCTTAGTTGGAGGAAAGAGAAGAGGAGAGAGAAGGTAAGCGGGCTCTTCGTGAAGAGCCGGCTCTAGCACGTGCTCCTAGGCACTTTGTGAGAATGAGAAGTGGGCCACATAATAAAAAAGTAGTACACTCTTTTGATTATTATTGTACATGTTGGCTATAAGATGGGCTGTAGATGACATGGCACTGGCTTATAGCCAGCAGCTGGCTATACTATTAACCATTAGGGGTTTCTTGTAAGGAACAATGTACGTACTACTAGCGACAAAAGGCGATTCTAGGTTGCGTTGTACTCCAACGAGTACTACTAGTAGTCGCGGGAGTGTATACCTCGTTTTGTGGGTTCGATCCCGGCAGAACGCACGGCGGTTTTTTTTTAAATAGTACTACTACACTTTGCTGCGAGCCAATATTTTACACGGGTAGTTTGAGTTTTGAAGTCAAACGGACGTGCGGCCCCACAATCTGGGTGCACTGGACAGCCTAGCCACGTGAACGGGTTTTCCTTCCCAGCATCCCGTGGCTCGCGTGCTCGCCCTAGCCGCACCTAGCTTGCAGCTTCCAGCTAGTAGCATATTTAAACTAGCGCCTCCCAATTAAGCCCGAGGAGCCGGAAAAGCCTGGCGGGGCATTGGAAACTGTGCAATATGGCTCTGTACGTAAAGTGATGTACTACTACTCTGTAGCTTGTGGCGTTGCACGCATGGACTTCACTCCATTATCGGCTCTACTATAAAAGAAATTCCTCTTGACGTGTTTTTTTTGAAACGGAGGCAAAAGCTTTGCTTCATCTCATTCATAAAGAAGGAACTACTAACAAAGTTCGACGAGATCCATTACACCTCCACAAATGGAAGCAAAAAGCTTAGTCTCGCTGTATCAAATAACTCAAATGTTCTGCCCCCGCAGTAACCGTCGCTGATAAACAGGCTGCTAGTGTGTGCTGAGAGGTGTGGCTGAGTAGGCCAGCTACATGAGAGGAGCGGCTGAATAGAGCGCCGAGAGTACCCACTAGGCCACTACGCAGGTGTACTTCCCCTGCATTGATAGTACAACGATGGTTCTAGAGAACAGTAGTACCCTCCACTTCCAACTGTAGCTCCTTGGCCCTAAGATTCAAGAGTTCAAAACTGGTGCACTATACTAGACTAGACTAGAAGTACAGTACATCGCACTACTAGTTGAGAAAAGTAGTACTAGTACTGCTACAGTACGAGTACGTACTCTTCCGTCACATAATGTAAGAAGTTTTTTGACACTAGTTGGCGTGTACAAAAAATGGCAAAAACATACCCAAAATTTCTTAATCCACGCCAAAAACTACTACCTAGTGCCAAAAATTTCTTACTAGTGCTATTATTTACAGTATAATGCAATCCCATAACGTTCCATAATGCTAGTACTAGTAGTAAATAATAGCCTCACCCCTTCACTGAGGAACGATCTACAGTTGGAAGGGACGAGGCCCTGCGGTTACTACGCTCTTATCTCCTCCTCGCCAGTTCCCCTCCCCCCGAAGAGAAGGCAGTTCGTCGCTGCACCCATGGATTCGCCAGGCGGTTCTCCTCCTCGTCGGGGCTGGGAGACCTTGGACGACGATCCTCTGGGAGAAATTGCACGCCGCTCCGACGTCCTCACCGCCGCAAGACTCGGTGCTTCCTGCACCAACTTTTTTAAGACGCTGCTTAAACAGGCTTGGGAAAAGGCCATGCTTGTTGGTCTTCCATGCGTCCTCGAGGAGAAGGTTCTTCTATGGGACAATCCTTCGAACAGTCCACCACTCCCTGGCCATGGTTGCACGTTGACTCCGCTAGAGTTGCCGACGTTGAGAGGTAGTCGGATTTTGTCCGATGAGCAGGTCAGTAATGGAGTTTTATCATGTAGTACTTAGTTATTCCATTTCCATCCCGTAATTTCTCTGCTGCCCACCATCTTATATATAGGTCTGGGTCGGTGCCAACGAAGATTGGCTTGCATACCTCTGGCCGGATACCACCATCATTTTGCACAACATCCACAGCAGTGCGGCCATTCCGGTAGACCCCTTCTCCACCATTGGGATCGGCCTTCCGGACTGGCTGGGCTTGAATACGTATGATGATGCCTACATGAGATTGAAGAAGATAGCAATTGCGGACCCGCCAACAAAGCGACGCGGCTACGATGATCACTATCTCATCGCGGTGTTCGACATAAGGATTGCCATCAATGCAATAGGTAGTAACGGTAGAGGCTGGCGCATGTTGGAAGACGCCGTGCGCCATCTAGGCCGCATCTTCGCGGTGACAAGCGAGGGGACTTGTTTCATCTGGTTGCCATCCTATGGTACGGGAGATTACAAACGGAATGCACAAACCATCATTTGCATCCCTAACGGTACTCCATTATTTTGCAGGGACCAGTCATCCCCCGATCAAAATAAGATCGCCGATCCTGGATGTGCATTTGGATCCGCGATTCGGTCTAACCTGGAACCTTGTAGCTGACTTTGGCATATTGGGATCAACTATCTTAGCAGTCGTTACCCATGGTACCACTGATGTGCAACATGGTCACACAATCTACCACGATCGGACCGTCACCATCTACCCAGGTATTCCATTTTGTAACCATCTCGCCTTCTCTTTCATTGTTGTACTAGTAGTATACTTTGTAGTACTAGTAGGAGTACTTTTTACCTTGGAGGACGCGTATAGCTAGCTAGGCCCTTGAAGACTTGAACCCACTAGCTGCCACCATTTTTGTTTTTCCATGTCTTACTATCTCATCCATGTAGCCAAGAGTGGCTATATATAATAAGCTGGTTATTTTACTTCCTCTAATACCGGAGTAGTACTATTTGCTGCACAGTATTACTGACCGCCATATTTGAGCACAACATTATTATGCATGGACCTTGACTATGTACGTCACCACGTGTCCAGATCTGGGATGCCGCGTGTACCAGATGAACGGCGCCGAGTTCGACCCCCGTGATGCTACGTGGGTGCCGAGGAACACTCTTGGAGAGTACTCGCTTTTCATCGGGGACAACTACCCCATTGTGAAGCGGATGCCACCTTCCGTGCACGACATGGAAGGCCTGCCGTTCATGAAGCATGGTTGTGTCTTCAGTGCACACCGCCGGATGAACGTCATGCTGGGACACGCTATCCCTGATTTATGCCGCTTCAGCTTGGATGAGTCTCCATCGTGTGGAACCGGACTAGAAAGCTGCGACAATGATTCCCGTTGCCCACCGCTATGGATCGTGCCATCCATGAAGAAAACCTGGGACTGGAACCTGGAGGAGGACATGTAGCCCATCTATAACGTGTAAGTGGAGTACGGTAATTGTGAACGGTAGCGCTGTGAATATATGTAGACTAGTCATGCACAAATTTATCACATGAATTGGAGATGAACTTGTGTGGTATACTGGCATTTGTCCTTTAGAATTTATTAGTAGTAAATGTGTTATGTGGACGTGCAACTTGTGTGGTTGTTGCACGGGCTCCAACACGCTTTTTGAGAAAAAAAGGTGGCACAGCTTTGGATATACGTGACGTGGCGGCATCATACAGTAGCATCGTTTGCTATAGTTGTAGTACACTCCTACTAGGACGACAACTCCTATAAAACCTTGCGCTTGGCTCTTTGCCTCTTCGGGAGGTTCAACAGTTCGTACTCGTGTGAACCTTGCACTTGGCTCTTCGCCTCTTCGGAAGGTCCAACAATGATGATACTACAGTACAATATGCTTCTGGCAATCTGACACCGATTGAACTGCTGCACGTCCACCGCGAGGGCGAGGGCGAGAGAGAGGGAGAGGGTGCTGTAGTCAAAACCCTCTCCTCGTCCTGCGAACCACCGCGCGCGTGGGCGAGGGAGAGGCGTAGTAAGCAAGCTTCTCCTCGTTCGGTGAGTTGACGGAACACATCAAAGCAGTACTAGTACTAGTACTAGTAGTCCATACTGCGTCCTTTCCGATTAATATGGCTTAATTTGAAACGAGAAAAATACACTGGCGGTCAACGTATGTAACAATACGCTCTTTATGGTCACTACATATAGTTTTGCGGCGATTATACGATCACTAGCTCATCGTAGAGCACCGTATTGCACCCTACTGACCGGCCACATAGTCGACGTGGCACTTTGTTGACTGGTTAAATTGTCACCTGGTTTCTGGGTCCCACCTGTCAGTTGGAAGAGCAAAGAAATCAGTTAAACAAAACTTTACGCAGGCGCGACACGAGTCCAACCCTTGCGCGCGAACCGCCCTGGCTGTGTATGTGAGTGCATGCATGTGTCCTCCCTCGGTCTTCCAACAAAGAGTGTACATCAGCTATAAAACAAAGAGTGTAGTACATGATGTACATCTACACTTCCAATGCATTTAGCCTTTAATCTAAATCGATATTGATTGACTAATGCACCAACTTGTGCTGTAGGTATAGGCTACATGTCTATCCTTAATTACAGCATGCAACGGCCTTCATTTAATCTTCTTATCTCAATGGTCGCATGCACACATAAGTCTGCTACTTTTGGGTGTTAATTATGCCCTGGTCAATGTGTAAATCTCTAAATGTACAGTCTTTCACGGACGTAGGGAGTAGGTTGAGGACTTGAGCGTGAGTGTGTGTGTTGCGTCGTGTGCTGTGTGCCGCATGGGTGCGTGAGTGTTGCGTGCGTCCATGTGTACGTGTGAGTGTTGCATGTTGCATGCATGCATGCATGCATGCATGGGGCTTACTCCCTCCCATTGACATGTTCGTATTTCAAGCTTCCTCCGTTCCCTCCATATGGTGATACTCCCTCTGTTCCCAAATAGTACGGAGTAAAAGCCTCCCTCTGTTCCCAAATACGGAGTATTTGTCTTTCTACAGATTTCAACAAGTGACTAGGTACGGAGCAAAATGAGTGAAGTGAGTGTAGAGGCATAGGGAAACTGTAGAAAGGAAGTCCTCGCGATCCATTATTCTCCATCTCGGTCAGAGAGAACTATTCAACTAGTCTTCGCAGTGAAGTGACAATACACGCTGCAGTAGATGGGACACGTAATTAATAAGCTGAACCAGCGTGTTGGTGTTACTAAATCAGACTTACCCAGTACTGCCATCATGTTTGCTAGTAGAGCACGCTTCCGCAAATACGCCTACGCACCTCTGTCCTCCATTAACTGACATATGGGCCCTGTTGTGGTAGACCCACATGTCATTGGTGTAACTATTTACACTCCGAAGGATGGTATATCCTGGTAGTAGTACTAGTAGAATTGAGATTGAATGCACTTTCTTCCCCGTCTTCCACTCTTCTTCCTCCTCTCTTCCTCCTCCTCTCTTCTTCTTCCTCCTCTCTTATTCTTCCTCCTCTCTTCTTCTTCCTCCTCTCTTCCCCATCGTCGGCCGCACACCATTTACCCCCGCTCACTGCTCGCCCGCCCGCGCCATCTTCCTTGGTAGCTCGCGCGTACCATATCCCCCCGCTCACTGCTCGGCCACATGAGGAGAAGCTTCTTCGCTCGCCCGCCCGAATCCACTTCCCCGCTGGCTCGCAGGCACCGAAAACCCCAATGGCAGAACCGGCTGACACGCAGAGCCGCGATTGGAATTCCCTCCCCGATGTTCTCTTGGAGCAGATCTGTACTCGTATGGACCTACTCAGCACCGTCCGTCTGGCCGCATGCTCGGTGTCTTTGTACCGTCTACTCGTCTGCAACCGGCCGGCTCTTTTCAGGACACCCTACTTGCTGATGCCCGATCCTCGCAGGTGGCCCAGACACCGACTTGACGATCCTACGGAGGTTGCCGTGGTTCCCCTCGACATGCTACCACTACCCGTCCACCTGTCCTTCATGCGCGGCCACTACTGGGCGGGCATGAAGGCCAACTGGATCGTCCTCATCCACCACACCGGTAGTCCGTGGCGTCTCGTGGATATCTACACCCAGCGAGAGATCACCCTTCCATCGTTGGATACCGCCGCCATCGAGCCTCGCGGCCCGCCGGACACTCCTGCCTACTACGCACGAGACGCGTCAAGCTTTTGGCTCGACCTCTGTTTGTAGAAAGTTGTAATCTGCGAAGTGCCCACACCATTAGAAGACGACATGGATTACAAGCTCATTGCCTTGTTCAACATGGGATTAGTCTATCTGGAATCCGGTCGCCATACATGGTTATGGCTCGTCATCAATCCTGTTGAGGCAACATTTCTGTCTGATGCTATAGTGCACGATGGCATCATTTACGCGGTCGACGCACAGATTGGCTGCCTATACTGGTGGAATCTATCGTCGTGTAATTGTTCTATCTCATCTCATCTTTACCTTATGAATACGACTGCCTGTTCATTTGTTACAAATTTAGAATGCATAGCATGTCTATAACCACATCATTGCTATATGTTCCTCTCATTTCCTAGATTTTTATGACCACACATGTTATTGTTAGAGTTGATATGAGAATAATTGGCATCTAATGATTGTTAGAATACATATTATGAGCATAACATCATGATTTCTATATGTTACTCTCGTTTCCAAGATTTTTATAACAACGCATGTTATTGCTTAGAGTTGATATGAGAACAGTAGTAGTAAGTGCTATGGTAGAATATGAGTAGGCGCTGTCATAGCTGTTTTCCTCTCATTGTTACATGATGTTTGAACCACGACATATTGCTAGAATATGAAAGCCATTAGCTTATTTTTTTTAACTTGGGGTATGATTATGACCACGGCATTGCAATTCTCTGTCTATGATATGTGTCACTGTTATAATAATCTTAATTCCACACATACTCTGAACATGATTGTTTATTTTTGTCCTTTTGGTCTCCAATTTGAATTGTTGCAGCAGACACAAATGCGCTGGCCTTCATGATTCCAGGACCTGGAATCATACCAGTCGATGGGTGGTGGTTTATCGCTCGTTCAGCTGACGGCGGTCATTTGATGCTCATTCGCACGTACCAAATTGACCGAACCATTACATCAAACCACATGCAGTACAATGCGTGGGGCGTTCATGACATTGATGGCTATGGCTGCTTCGTGTTCGAGAAAGATCCCAGCTCCGTTGGGCCAGGCGTATTCAACTGGAGGCAGGTTTACAGCCTCGGCAACCACTCCTTGTTCCTCGGGCTCAATTATCTGATCATCCAACCAATCATGGATCATATCACCGGCGATGATTACTGTGCTATGCAACTTCCATTCGCGAGGGGGGCGCTGTGTTTACACATCATACCATGGGTTTCATGAATCACCAAATCCAGAGATTCGTCGACACAGCTTGTTGCCAGATAATCTTCAGTGTGTGAAAGGCATCAAGCTTCCATGCGATGGATGGCTTTTGCAAACCCGACATGCGGTGATGTGGTTCATGCCAAAAGAAAATATGCACAACTTGATTCGTGCTGATATCTAGACTGAGCCATGTATTCTGCTGCTGTAGCACGACCCTCTTTTGTTGGATATTATGTACTGTTGTTAGTTTGAAGCAATCCTCTAGTTTGAAGGATAGATACCTACCTGGGATCAAGTGCATCCTAACTCACCTGCGCAGGATGTACTGATAATGATGATGGAGATGCTGTGCAGAACCCATATATATATATATATATATATATATATATATATATCAGTTAGGCTTCAAGTGCGTACTTGTTAGTTAAACCTATGTATAAATTGTGACACTAAATACGACTAGTAAGTAGTACAGTAGCAGTACTAGTATACGTCGGTCAAATTACTCATCATGTCCACACATTGAATTGACGTGACAACACGCTGCGCGTGAGGTGACACAAGAATCCCGACGGCGTGTTCGGGTATTCTGGACTTCAGATTTGGAGTACCACTTATCTGTCGAAATCTTTCATCATTCACTTAAAACAGTCGATTGATCATACATTGAGTACCATATAACTGGAATTACCGATGCAAGTCGAAGAAGGATTGGCCGGTGCTGCCGGCTGCCGTCAAGTTTGATCCCACGGATCAGGAGCTGATCGAGCACCTTGAGGCCAAAGTGAGTGCTGACAGCGCGAGATTTCAGTCTCTCATCGATTTGTTCATACCAACCATCGACAGCGAGCACGGCATATGCTACACCCAACCTAAGAAACTTCCAGGTAAGACACCGATCGGCCGTCTACTTGCACAAACATATTCCTTTGTTTATAGCTCTATTTTTCTTTTTAGACGCAGACCTGGTGAAGCAATTACAATTTGACACTTAATAAAAAGTGAAACAAGTGACTGCAACATGCCAAAGATGTTATGAAAATGCCAACTAGGTACACTAAAACCTGTATTCCACAATACTGCAGATATCACACTGAGTGGCCTAAGGAAGCATTTCTTCCAGCGCAATTCCAGGGCGTTCAAAAGGGGCACATGGACGCGTCGCAAGATACAGTCGGAGCGCGGCATGCACGCGATGTGGCACAAGACAGGCAATACCTTGCCGGTGATGGTCAACAGCCGGCGGATGGGTAGCAAAAAAGGTTCTGGTGCTGCACACCAACAAGAACTTCGACCAGCAGAGGACCAACTGGGTGATGCACCAGTACCACCTCGGGGACCTGGAGCAAGAGAAGGAGCGGGAGCTGGTCCTCTGCAAGATTTTCTACCAGACGAACACTAGGGCCAGGAGTAAAAAGATTATAAGTTAGTTTGGTATTGGTAGTTGTACTACCTTGTCGTCCGCAAGTTGGTATTGTTGTTAACGATCTTTTGGTATGAACTTGCATTTGCTTCCAACCATCATGCCGAGGGTCGACGTGGATATAAAGCTGGATCATTTATTTCGAAACAAATTTTCAGGCACCTGATTTTTATTTGATGGGTAGCATAAGCACCCGCCGTTCGAATTCCCAGTTCTCCAATTTTTTCGAAACAAGTGCATGCACTTATTATCACGATAAAAAACAATATCCGTGCTGCATCCCAGTTATCAGTCTGTACTTGCAGAATTCTCTCGTTTATTGAGCACGTATATTGTTTTTTCAGGTCGAGCAAGTTTCAACTGGGCTATAGACTGCCCAGGGTTTGTTTTGTTTTTAACAGGCCCAGCCCATGACGACAACGGGGCACAAAGATCCAGCAGGTATCTATTGGCCTCTGGCCCGCCAGCGTTAGTTATATTTTGTCCTACAACATCCGCATGCAGTTTTTTTTACTGAATCAAACACACAGCCCAGTTCTATTTTTCTCTTGAAACGCATGTCCTACATCCGTTTTCTAATCTCTACCTATAGTTTTACTAGTTCATATACACGTATCATTATATTGAAAACACATAAAATTCCCTTTTGATATTTACATCCTTATTTTTGTTGTTTTTTCCCACCCAACGCTGATTTTTTACCACTGGTTTTCCCTTAAACCAACTCAATTGTCCCACGTCTTATTTGCTTACAAAAACAAAACGTTTTTTTGGCAAATCAATAAGTTCTTAAAAAAATGTTTATCATTTCGGGATTACAACAGTTCGGACTCAACCGAAATATGCAAAATAAGGTTGAACTTTTTGACCGTGGTCCTGGGCAGAAAATGGGCTGTAATAAATTACTTAAGAATTAGCAAATGGGCTGCAAATTATAAAAAATATAGCAAATGGGCTTTATGTTGTCTGCCACAGATTTGGAGGCTGACTTGTGGGCCTACTAAGTTCATGCGTACACAAGGTTTCTCAAAAAAGAAACTTAGTCAACAATCGACTCTACCAGCGTCAGACCGTTAGATGTCAATCTAACGGCAATCGTGCTTCTTTAGTCTCTAATCTTCGTGCCCCAGCCGCCCAAACCAGCGCCGTCGGAACCGCCTGCTCCCGCCTCCCGTGGCCGGCAGTGCTGCCGGGCAGGCCTCACGGCCCCATCATACTCGCATCCCTGGCCTGTCTATCCCTCTACTCACCCACACCCCTGTTATTTTCCGGCGACGGCAGCCGAACCAGTCAATCCTCGTACTCTCCACCGCGTGGGCAGCCACTGCCGTGTCTTCCCCGGCTCCGTGTTGTTCCCTTCGTAGGCCTCGCCGTCGTCCACCGCCCTGGTGCTCTCGGCGCGGCGTGGTCAACGATGTCCATCCAACGGCCATAGTGCTTCTTCAACCTCTGGTCTTCTTGCCCCAGCCGCCCAAAGCAGCGCCGGTCGTGCCGCATGCTCCTACCTCCCGTGGCCGGCTGTGCTGCCGCGGAGGCCTCACCGTCCCCATACTACTCCCACCGCTGGCCAGGCCATCCCTCCACTCACCCACTCCCCCTGTTATTCTGCGGCGACGGCAGCCTCACACCGCAGCCGAACCAGTGAACCCTCGTACTCCTCTCCGCGTGGGCATCCACTGCCGCGTCTTCCCCGGCTCTGCGTTGTCCCCTTCCTAGGCCTCGCGGTCGTCCACCGCCGTGGTGCTCTCGGCGCGGCATGGTCAATGTGGTCAACGACCGACTTGAAGAGGCTGACAGCTGGGTCCACGACAGCTGCAAGGAAGTGCCTCCTTATTACGCGCTAAATAATTATTCCTCCACCTAACAGCAGGGACCCACCGGACGGGCCACCAGTATTTCACGGAAAAAACGTTTCCCCCCTGACTGCTGGGACCCACCGGATGGGCCACCGTATTTCGCGAAAAAAATGTTTGCCCCTGACTGGTGGGACCCACCGGATGGACCACCGTATTTGGCGAAAAAACGTTCCCCCCGCTGTCAACTCGGACCCACCGGAAGTGCCTCCTTATTACGCACAGAAAAATGAATACTCCCCCTGCTAGCTGGGACCCACCATGGTGGGAGGCTGACTTGTGGGCCTACTAAGTTGACGGGGACGGAGGGCTTTGTCAACTTAGTCAATATGAACGATTCTAGCTCCAGTGACCGTACGATGTCCATCCAACGGCCGTAGTGCTTCTTCAACCTCTGGTCTTCTTGCTCCAGCCACCCAAAGCAGCGCCGGTCGTGCCGCATGCTCCTGCCTCCTGTGGCCGGTTGTGTTGCCGCGGAGGCCTCACCACCCCCTACTATTCCCACCGCTGGCCAGGCCCTGCGGCGACGACGGCCTCACACCGCAGCCGAACCAATGAACCCTCGTACTCCTCTCCGCGCGGGCTTCCACTTCCGCGTCTTCCCCGGCTCCGCGTCATCCCCTTCCTAGGCCTCGCCGTCGTCCACCGCCGTGGTGCTCTCCGCGCGGCGTGGTCAACGTGGTCAAGGAACGACTTCCATCGGAAGAGTACTGTACGTGGGGAGGCTGACAGCTGGGTCCACGGCCACATCCCAGTTTTTTTGTGATTTGCCAAGTAAGTCGCTTTGTCAGGCCTGTTGGGCTGCAAATATTTCAAGACGAGGAGAGCTTTCATTCGGCTGGCCGAGAAAATGGCCCATCAGTAATGAGAAATGGGCTATACATTTTTAAAACACATCAAACCTGCAATTAGTTTGATGTGTTATAAAAATGTACAACCCATTTCTCATTACTGATAGGCCATTTTCTCGGCCAGCCAAATGAAGCTCTCCTTGTCTTGAAAGATTTGCAGCCCAACAGGCCTAACAAAGCAACTTACTTGGCAAATCACAAAAAAGCTGGGCTGTGGCCATGGACCCAGCTGCGGTCGTGGACCCAGCTGTCAGCCTCTCCACGTATAGTACTCTTCCGATGGAAGTCGGTCGTTGACCACATTGACCACGCCGCGCCGAGAGCACCAAGGCAGTGGACGACGGTGAGGCCTAGGAAGGGGACGACACGGAGCCGGGGAAGAGGCGGTAGTGGATGCCCACGCGGAGAGGAGTACGAGGGTTCACTGGTTCGGCTGCGGCGTGAGGCTGCCGTCGCCGCAGAATAACAGGGGGTGTGGGTGAGTAGAGGGATGCCCTGGCCAGCGGTGAGAGTAGTAGGGGGCGGTGAGGCCTCCGCGGCATCACAGCCGGCCATGGGTGGCAGGAGCACGCGGCACGACTGGCGCTGCTTTGGGCGGCTGGAGCAAGAAGACCAGAGGTTGAAGAAGCACTATGGCCGTTGGATGGACATCGTACGATCACTGGAAATAGAATCGTTCATATTGACTAAGTTGACAAAGCCCTCCATCCCCGTCAACTTAGTAGGCCCACAAGTCAGCCACCCACTATGGTGGGTCCCAGCTAGCAGGGGTTATTCATTTTTTTGTGCGTAATAAGGAGGCACTTCCTTGCGTGCGAAGATATAGCTGGTGGGTCCGACCTGTCAGCGGGGGACACATTTTTTTCGCGAAATACTGAAGCCCTTCCCACGTACAGTGCGTAATAAGGAGGAACTTTCCTTGCGTGCGACCATGGACCTCGTGGGTCCCAGCCGTCAGGCTCTCCACGTACAGTCCTCTTTCGATGACTCTCGTATGTTGACCACGGCGCGCCGAGCACACTGAGGCGATGGACGACGGCGAGGCCCCAGACTGGAACGACCCGGAGATGGGGAAGACGCGGCAGTGGAGTCGCAGACGGAGAGGAGTGGAAACTTGACTGGTTCGGGTGCGGGGTGGGCCTACACTCGGCAGAGAATAATAGGAGGTGCGGAGTGGAGGGATGGCCTGGCCGTCGGCGGGGTAGCGTTTCGCTTAGGAGCGCAAAACAACGCCGCTGGACGGCGGAGGCTGGAGCAGGCGATCCCGGCAGCGCTGGGGGAAGAAGATGAGAGATTGAAGAAGAATGCCGGCCGCTGGATGTAAATCCAACGCCTTCTTAGGCTTCAACCTACTGGCCCATATGTCAGCCAGTCCATTTGTTTTTTTAGTCCATTTGGTGGGCTCGGTGAAACAATGATGTAGCATCTATGCAGCCCGTTTATATGTATGGTAGAATTTAAAGCCCATTTGCATTTTTCTCGAAATCCGCAGACTTGCTGGGCTGGGTGAAAATATCATGTTGGGCTAGACGGAGAAATGTTATAAAAACATAAACACATGATTGCACGTCTATTACTGCATTGGTCAGTAAAATCTTTGCAAGCTTATGTACGCAATCACTAGGAGTTAACTTGCCAAGTTATATATAAACAATTATTATTATTATTATTTTGTAAGAACTTTCAACTTACGAAATAAAATATCATTTAAATTTGATGAGTTAATAGTACGTGGGGTATTATTATTTTTTAGGCTAGACGTGGGACAATTGAGTTGGTTCTAGGGAAAAGTACTGGGAGAAAACTCAGTTTACATCAAAAAGAAAGTGGGAGAAAATTCAAATATAGGATTAATGAAAACGAAAAATAAAACTGAGCTGTATAGGAAGAGGATGAAAGATTGAACAAAATAAAGAAATACAAATGGATAGGTGGTTGGTCCCATATGTCTGTGTACGAGACCTGCTGGGTCCACCTGAGGAGGGGAATATGTTGGGAGGAAGGAGATTCAAAGCACGGCAGCCGAGTGAATTAGTTTTTTTAACGGACAAGTGAACTAGTTACATACATAAGCAAATAGCCACTAAAAAAGCAAACAGGTTAATTGGTTCTTAAAAGAAAAATTTCGGACAAAACAGATAATTACGACACTTAGGCTAATGCATGAAACACTCAGATGATAAAGGTGCTTATAAACAGATAAAGTACAACATCTAGACCTTCCTGGCACGCTTGATCATGACGCTGCGGCTGTCCGTGTACTTGTTGGTTATGGGAAGCAGACACACCCTCATGTCCAAGATCTGCCTGTACATGTCGTAGCATGCGTATGCGCCCTTGGCCGCGTAGGTTATGTAGGCTAGATTCAGAACCTCCCACGTGTTCAGGTCTTTGGTATCGTTATCTTCTTTCATGTTGGCATATCAGGGGTCGATGATGGTCTCGGCGAGGTCAACCATGGAGTCCTTCTCCTGCCCGTTGTTGATGATCTTGTATTGCTTCTGGATGTCAACAAGCTTGTTGCACCATATGGCCTTATCGTCGCGTTCTTCCTTCTCTCCACCGTAGCGAAGGTGCAGTCGGCGCTGCCGATGAAACGGGCAAATGCTCCAGAACCTCTGATGGCCCTACAGAAGTGGTATATGAGAATCTCGTCCCGCACACATACCTGGGCGACGGCGATTCGCTGGTCCCTGTCAGGAGACGAATGGATGGGCACAAGGTCTAGTCCTGCAACCTTGTGCTTTCTCGTCCTGTAGGTACTGCTTGAACTCGGCGAGGCAGAGCTTCACCGTGTACGGATCGTTGGTGTACATCACATTCAACTTGGTGCAGCCATAGGACTGAACGGCGAACTCAAAGGGGAACTCCTTGCTGAAGTGCATATCCAGCAGGCTCACCCTTCGAATCGCCATTGGAGTCTCTTCAAGTGAACGAGTGTGTAGGCGGCAGCAGCAGTTCGTTTTTCAGCTCTTGGGGAACTGGATTCAACAGTAAACTGAGTGTGTACAGGCGACAACAGTTACTACCCCTCCCTCGTCCGCTGCATGCCCGGCAGAAGATGCACCCTCGGCGCATTCAAACGCCTCCATTAAGAAACCTACTCCGACCACACGTCGGTTCACGAGCGGGTCTGTATTGGTCCTGTAATAACAGGAGTTAGTGGTCACTTTACTTAAATTTAATTAGCTTTAATAGAAATTTATACTTAAAAACAAGCAATGCATTGGATCGTTCTATCAGTGCCACAGGATCAACATGCACAACAATTAGAATTATTATTCTCAGGACGCACACGATCAGCACATTTGTCGCACTTCCACAAAGATAATACTACCAAGTTTGAACTGTTTGTTATGGTTGTTGTCCTCTGCATCATCATGCCGTGTTTCCCAGCTTGCAAGATTCAGAACCAACAAATAAGATCCAAATAATAAGTACAACAAAGATGCCTACACATCTCATTGATTCCCAACTTGCAAGATCCAGAACCAACAAATAAGATCCAGATAATAAGTACAACAAAGATGCCTACACATCTCATTGATTCCCAGCTTGCAAGATTCAAAACCAACAAATAAGATTCAAATAATAAGTACAACAAAGATGCCTACACATCTCATTGATTCCCAGCTTGCAAGATTCAGAACCAACCCATTAGAGCCTTTTGATAAAGTGAATATCGGGATTAAATCCATCTTGGCTAGCCATGTCATACAATCGAAGAACTTGGCGAATGCTCTTGACTGTCACAACATATGTAGTTGAGTATTCCTGTTTGCACACCACAAACCAGGAGAGCATGATTTCACTTTAATAGTGGCCTCCTTTACTCAAACTGCAGCTCCACTAGGATGAGGCCTGCCTGGACTTCCATGATTCAATTCATGCGCCTTTTTCTGTAGTTCACCTGAAATGAAGCAAAGATTGCATCATTCAGCTAGCAAGAAGTACTTGCTCTCATGAGCTGGCAGGTTCTTCGTTAGTAGTTGCACTAAAATTGAGGAACATTAAGGTTGGCTGTCCGGCTCATGTAAGGTGCAACTATAATTTTCTTATCCTTTTGTGCAGTTCCACTAAAATAAAGTGCCATTGTGGTGACAGTGATGGCTCATCTTGCAAAGGCTAATAAAATGTTGCACGAGATTACCAGCAGAACTTGACGGAGATTTTGGAAGCTCCAATCACCATTTTGTGCAGTTCCACCAAAATTGAGAGATGTTGCCCACGTGACATTTTAGTTGAACTGCACAAGACACTCATTCCAAAAAAATTGTTTTGTGTAGTTCACCAAAAGGTCACAATAGCAACAAGGTGAAATGGATATCCCTATCTGCACAAAAAGATAGAAAGTAAACAATTGCTGGTCAATAAGAATATAAGAAACATATACAAAATGAAAAGAAGCATCTTAATTATGTTCATGGAAATCACGCAAGGACAGTAGAAATTTTAAAACGTCAGCAATGCTTCATGTTACCAGAAGCATTACGGTCAACAATGAGATTCCTCAAATATGGGATTACTTTAATGGTGGCATTGCTTGTTTACCAGATACAGTAAATCAACAGCAGCTAAAGAGTTGGTTTAAGGGCATGGGACCGTGGGGACACCAGGACACTCAGCAGCGTAAAGGAGCAACTTACTTATCATACTGGGGGAAAAAGCAGGAGTGCCATTTGTAACACAGTTTAATTGCATCTTATCACTGGAGGCATTAGATTAACAATAACACTAGTTAGACATGTCCCTAAGGTAACAGTGTGATCGCTTCATTTTAAATGCGCCCTTACATTAACAACAGCAAAAGGTTGGTATAAGGACATGCGACAGTGGACGCATCAGCACAATGTACCTACAAAGGAGGCATAAAGTGGTGATGCAGAGTTTGTTCATGCTATGTGAGGGCAGCAAATCTAATCCTGGAGACCTTTTACTATGTGAGGGCAGCAAACCTAATCATGGAGACCTTGTACTATGTGAGGGCAGCAAATCTAATCATGGAGACCTTTTACTATGTGAGGGTAGCAAATCTAATCCTGGAGACCTTTTACTATGTGAGGGCAGCAAATCTAATCCTGAGACCTTTTACTATGTGAGGGCAACAATTCTAATCCTGGAGACCTTTTACTATGTGAGGGCAACAAATCTAATCCTGGACATACTCTGCTGACTTGTCCACCAGCCGCCACTTTCTATCCTTTTTTCAACCAATAATAGAATTGTTCCTTATCCAGTTTGTACTGCGTTTTCCCATTATTTCCCTTTTCAACCAAGAGACCGGTTGGGTATCCGGTCTCTACTACTTTCACCATATTATTTCCTCTTTGAATCAAGTCCTAGATTCATGCTACAACTTTCCCCCCTTTCTTCGTTGTTTGAACAAAGCCCAAGATTCGAATGCATGAAGTAGCTTTACCTCTAATAATACTAAAAATTTAGGTGGCTTTGGAAGAGCTGAAGGGAGTAGAAAAAGATGCACATGCAGACACGTAGGGAGCTGGGGCAGTAGGCAAGGCCGCTTTCGAAGAACTTATACCTGAGGGTCGTCGGGGTGTCGGTGGCGGCAGGTCGGATCTGCGGACAATACAGCAGGGAGGAAGAAGGGTCGGAGGACCTCCCGAGCCGGCGCTGTGTCGGAGAGAACGGCACGGGCAGAGGATCGGGCCCGTCCGTCAGCTGTGGGTTTCCTCCCTCGCCGGCGATGACCGCGTGAACAATGCACCTAGTCCTCTACACACACAAGCCGAAGGGATCCGGCCGGATCTGTGACCAGCGGTGAGCAGAGAGAAAATGTCGCTACCGTTGTCTTGTTTATATCTGGAGAGGATGAGAGAATGAAGAGAGCAACCCTAGTAAAGCAAGCGCTCAGGCCCCTGCGTACATATATAGTGGAGTGATTATCTTTTTCTCTCCACAACAAGCGTTTCAATTTGTGTACGTGGCATTAAAGAAAAGAAACTCTCTATTTAAGGTGACTACCTGTACGACTCCTACTTACTACTACTAGTAGTAGTATTGTTCACTTGTGCTCCCCGCCCCTCCATTCATTGAACAACCCCACGGGTGAATAAACATACAGTACTGGTATTTATATAGAACGAACAAGCTCGAACTATTTTCGCGTAGTTAAAAGTTGAGGGCGGGGCTTTTCCCGGGCAGTACGCGCGACAGTTTTCACGTAGGAGGTTTGACAGAGAGGCGAGGAGGGTGAGGGAGTAGCGGATTCAACTTACTTACTGCTGGAAAGGTCGGGCTGTGCGATTTGAACTCAACTAACCCAAAAATATCCAAACAGGAGGGTTAGTTTCGGTTAGTTTGAACTCAACTAACCCAAAAATATCCAAACAGGAGGGTTAGTTTGGGTTACTATTTGGATCCACGTGTTAGAGTTAGTTTGGGATAGTTTGAACTCAACTAACCCAAAAAAATCTAACCCACCCAAGAGGTGCTTATTTGGGTTAGTTCTTCTCGGGACACTAAAAAACACATTTTTCTCTCGCTCTCCCCGCAGCAGATCCCTCCCCACTTCCTCAAAGCTTCTCGTCCTCTCCCTCCCTCCCTCTCGCACTGCCCATGAAGGCACCTCGCCGTATCCGCGCTCCATCTAACCCTGTCATCCAAACACCTCTTTCGCTAGAGTTACTTCAGGGTTAGTTCAGGATTAGAATCTAACTCTAACCTTTAACTGAGTTAGAGTATCCAAACAGGGCCTTTGAGAGAGACAAGGAGGGAGAAGCGATACGGGCTGCTGGATTACTAGAGATAGGTGTCACACAGAAGCCAAGAAATATGGTGATAGCGTGGGTTAGCCATGTACTAGTATGATGTAACTACACTGGGTTGCCGTGTTTCGTACTCTTCCAGTCCACTGTGGAGATGATTGGTTGATTTTATATCGCTGAATAATATAAAATATTATGAGTGCAGACGCTCCACCCCGAGGTTCCTTGCTCCTTCTCGGTCGTCGGGAATCTATGTTCTTCCACTCTATTTTTTTACGTGAGCTTTGTTCATCCTTTTGCCAACACGCGACACATCTAGCATCAAGGTGCACGTGTCATGCAAGGATCGTTCCATCTATATGAAGAACACCTGGGACTGGAACTACGAGACGGACATGTACCCAGGAGTGGACGTGCGAACCTGTGTAACGTAGCACAGTAAGTGAAGTAGAAAGGCACAAATAGTATGAACATGCGTGGCATATAGGCATTTGTCTCTTACTACCACTAAATGTTGTACATGCAATGCCCGGTGATGTTATGGAGTACGTGACTAAGTACTCTACTACTACTATATTAATTGGAGGCACATATTAGGTTTTATATTTGTTTACGTGTATGCCCCGAGACCTTCCAACTAGACGTGTCTTTCTCTCCGGGTCGCACTTTGTATTGTTCATACCACTAGTACAGTAGTACTACTACGTGTGGTCTCTGATCCAGAAGTGGAGACGCTCTACCACGCTGTTCATGTCCCACTCCTTTCGCTGACGTGTGAGACATCCAACACGTGCCATGTGTTTGGCACTCCTTCGTCGTAAGAGTTGAAACGCTAGCATTCATTAGAAATAAAAAATAAATATAAATCACGAGTGATACTATACCACGCGGTTTCCTTGCTCCTCGATATCGGAAAGAATACTTCCGCTTGCCGACATGTGGGACATCGACCATCCTGGTCCACTTGCCTTGCCCGCAGAACTCCAAGGGAGACTCACCCCGGTCGTCGCGCCGCAGTAATTACTAATGAGCCGTCAAATCACAGGCCCAACCTTACCCACTGTGAAGTTGCTCGGACGAAGGAACCATCATGACTTTGAATTCCGCTTCTTGAAGAAAACTACTGTACCAGCAGTACTGCTAGCTACAGTAGTTACTCCAGCAGAGGCCTCCTTTGGTTCATAGGATAGGAATTTTATAGGAATATGAAAATCATAGGAAGTGAGATGACATGCATCTCAATTCCTATAGAGAAAGATATGCCATTTGATGCATAGGATAGGAATTTTTCCATTGAGTCTAGGCTAATGTACTGGTAATTTGCTCTAAAAACTACAGTAGTAACTAGTAGTACTGTTACATGCTCGTAATTAATTAAACAAACGTACGGGCGACACAGACACACACACACTAACTACTAGTACTACTACTCACATGCTGGCCAGACGCCGTCGTTCTCCTTCCCGGCTTTGTCGGCGACACCCCACCGTGCTTGGATCTCCGCTGACCTCTCCGCAGCAGCGCTTGCATCTCTTCTTTCTTGTGGCGGCGGGCCTCTCTGTTCTTGAGTGCTTTCTGACTTTTCCACTCCCTCTCTGCGGCTTTGGCCACCTCTTGCTCTACCGCCCATTCGGCCTTGGCAGCTTCAAATTCCGCCCACATAGGTGTGAGGTCGCAAGCGGCGATGAACTCGGCTTGGCGGGACGCCACCGCTTGCCTACCATTCTGTGTGCGGTCGTGGGCGGCGAGGAACTCGGCGCGGCGGGATGCCATTGCTTCCTTACCGTTTAGTGTGCGGTGCGGTGGCATGAACGACGCTTGGTGACAGCTCTGGGGTGGAGTGGCCGGACAACCGTAAAGTGCATTGGTTTGTCAAGAGCTCAAGGACAGAAGACGAAGGAAATTTGGATTCCCCTTTAATCCTGGTCATTTATTACCGAGTAAAATGCATTGGCGGTCATTGAACTTGTCTTGATAACTCACTTTGATCATTGTATACGAGATATGGTGATTATACGGTCACTGGCTCAGCGTATAGCTCCGTATTTGTCTGGTTGACCAGTCAAACAGTCCGCATGCGCCTCATCAGCTCGTGTTCTTTATCTATCTATCTATGCGGGCCTACCTGTCAGTGGAGAAAGAAATAAAAACCAGAATTATGCGTATGTGACATTACTGTTTAGACATTTGCTGGAGGCCTCTGCGAACACCGAGTATGTATTTACCTGGATCAACACCAACGGTCATACTCGTGACTCAGCGCCTTGCTCATGTATATCGTCCATCACAACGACAATCTATAAAACAGCCTAGCTAGAGAGGGTACTATGGTGCGGAGTATGTACTATCGTGAGCAACCGATCATAGTGCTGTTGGGGAACGTAGTAATTTCAAAAAATTTCCTACGCACACGCAAGATCATGGTGATGCATAGCAACGAGAGGGGAGAGTGTTGTCCACGTACCCTCGTAGACCGAAAGCGGAAGCGTTAACACAACGCGGTTGATGTAGTCGTACGTCGTCACGATCCGACCGATCAAGTACCGAACGTACGGCACCTCCGAGTTCAGCACACGTTCAGCTCGATGACGTCCCTCGAACTCCGATCCAGTCGATTGTTGAGGGAGAGTTTCGTCAGCACGACGGTGTGGTGACAATGATGTTGTTCTACCGACGCAGGCTTCGCCTAAGCACCGCTACGATATTATCGAGGTGTAATATGGTGGAGGGGGGCACCGCACACTGCTAAGAGATCAATGATCAATTTTGTGTCTATGGGGTGCCCCCCTGCCCCCGTATATAAAGGAGCAAGGGGGAGGCGGCCGGCCAAGGAGGAGGGCGCGCCAAGGGGGAGTCCTACTCCCACCGGGAGTAGGACTCCTCCTTTCCTTGTTGGAGTAGGAAAAGGGAAGGGAGAAGGAGAAAGAAGGAAGGGGGCGCCCCCCTCCCTAGTCCAATTCGGACTAGTCCAAGGGGAGGGGTGCGGCCACCCTTTGGGGCCTTTCTCTCCTTTCCCGTATGGCCCATTAAGGCCCAATACGAATTCCCGTAACTCTCTGGTACTCCGAAAAATACCCGAATCACTCGGAATCTTTCCGATGTCCGAATATAGTCGTCCAATATATCGATCCTTACGTCTCGACCATTTCAAGACTCCTCGTCAAGTCCCTGATCTCATCCGGGATTCCGAACTCCTTCGGTACATCAAAACACATAAACTCATAATATAACCGTCATCTAACTTTAAGCATGCGGACCCTACGGGTTCGAGAACTATGTAGACATGACCGAGACACCTCTCCGGTCAATAACCAATAGCGGAACCTGGATGCTCATATTGGCTCCCACATATTCTATGAAGATCTTTATCGGTCAGACCGCATAACAACATACGTTGTTCCCTTTGTCATCGGTATGTTACTTGCCCGAGATTCGATCGTCGGTATCTCGATACCTAGTTCAATCTCGTTACCGGCAAGTCTCTTTACTCGTTCCGTAATACATCATCCCGCAACTAACTCATTAGTTACAATGCTTGCAAGGCTTATAGTGATGTGTATTACTGAGTGGGCCCAGAGATACATCTCCGACAATCGGAGTGACAAATCCTAATCTCGAAATACGCCAACCCAACAAGTACCTTTGGAGACACCTGTAGAGCACCTTTATAATCACCCAGTTACGTTGTGAGGTTTGGTAGCACACAAAGTGTTCCTCCGGTAAACGGGAGTTGCATAATCTCATAGTCATAGGAACATGTATAAGTCATGAAGAAAGCAATAGCAACATACTAAACGATTGTGTGCTAAGCTAACGGAATGGGTGAAGTCAATCACATCATTCTCCTAATGATATGATCCTGTTAATCAAATGACAACTCATGTCTATGGCTAGGAAACATAACCATCTTTGATTAACGAGCTAGTCAAGTAGAGGCATACTAGTGACACGCTGTTTGTCTATGTATTCACACATGTATCATGTTTCCGGTTAATGCAATTCTAGCATGAATAATAAACATTTATCATGATATAAGGAAATAAATAATAACTTTATTATTGCCTCTAGGGCATATTTCCTTCAAGTGCCACTGCAGACGAGTGTGTGTCTGATCGATTCGTCCATTATTCGTAAGTTATGTATGGTTGTGTGGTGTCGAATGGTGGTCGTCGAATGCTAGCTGGCGACAAAAGCGGTTGCATGGACGCCTGGTTGTCAATACCTGCCGCATACGCTTCAACGGCTCGTCATCCATGAGTTCACATTTTACCACCACGCCAGCGTCTGACCGCCCTGGCCTACCGAAACCCCTTTCATCGCTAGTGCGCGCTTCCCGTCTGAAACGATCACCGTCTCTCCAGAACGTCAATGCCGCATTCACCGGCCTTAACTGCAGGTGCAGTTGGTGTGTCACTGACATGCGGGCCTGATGCCTGTTGGGCCCACATGTCAGTGAGACAAAGCACCTGCGGTTAAGTCACTGAAGCAGCGACCGCATTCACGCCGGACGCGATCTCTCACTGGTGCCGGCATTGCAGCAGCGCGACGGCCGAGAGAGCGCCACCCGCGCGGCATCCCGGTGCAAGCGATTGCTCCGCGTTACACCACGGCTACCGACGAACCTACTCCGGTTCCAGCCGTCCATCCGTCTGCTGCGGCTCATTGCCATTCGCCCGCTATATTAACTTGAGCCCCAGCTCCCAGCCATAGCCAAAGACCCACACTCATTCTCCTCCGGTCCCTTCCTTCTGTTGGCACCGCTCCAACCATGGCCTCCGGGCACTCCAAAGCTCTCTGGACATACTATCGCAGGAGCAGACGAAGGACATCGGTGGCTCCGCTCCGGGCGCGCTCCAAAGCTCTCTTGGACATACTCTCGCAGGAGCAGACGAAGGAGATCGCCGGCTCCCCCCGGCCGCCCTCCGCCGCCATGACCACGAAGCCGGCGCGTGTGCGCGGGCGCTACTGGCAGGGAGGAAGAGTAGTACACGGTAGGTCGCCACCGCTCTGGTCCCAGGAAGGCCACCACTCCTCCACTCAGTCGACGCCAAGCTTGGTGGGATAAAAATCGGCGGCCGATTAGCCACTTGACGGCGACGTGGAGGCGGAAATCTACATAACCTTGTGCTCCGAAGGAGGAGGTTATCGAGGCGGATAAGGAGGAGGCAAAGGCAATGGCCGGCTTTCTCGGGTTCAGGGCCGGACATGGTGGTCGGGGCCCGACGATCGTTTAGATTAGGTTTACAGTAGGTTTTAGTACGGTTTGTGTGAAATATGTAATGAATTTTGTACAGTTTATAGGAAAAGTTCTCGAAATGTAATGAATTTCATCCGGTCAATTTGAAATTTGCTTTGTTTGCACGAATTTCGTCTGGTTAGTTCATATAGTTGTCGAAAGGTATGCGGGCAGCATTGGATGGCATCCACCAATGTCCTCGGACAGATGCCGGTGTAAATTTGAGGGCCAGCGCTGGAGATGCCCTAACTATCATGCTATAATCGCTAACAGTGCTCCATTATTTCGCAGGGAACAGTTATCCCTCGATCAAAATCAGATCCGTCGTGTTTCGCACTCCTCCCACGTAAGAGTGTAGACTCTTGCTTACATAAAAATGGAGCAAGTGGACGGCACTGTAGCACGTCATATCACTCAAACTAGCCCGCCTAACGCGCGGGAAAGCATCGCCCTCGTCATTTTGTTCTGGATTTCTATAAATCGATCACACGAAAATGTTACGCTTTGCAAGTTCAAAAGGAAAAGGCGGCACACTAACAACTCGTACGCGTCGCGTTCATGTCGCACCCCCGACAGTCCGGCTCGCACGCCGCTCACCAGAGGGGACACGTGTTGTCTTGCATTTTCACTGACATGTGGGACTGTAGTTGAATAAACCATCGATAGCCAAAATCTAATCGCTTGGCGGGTGTCGGATGAGAGGAGAGAGACGGGGGAGGGAGAAGAGATCGCCTGCCCGCCGTGCACGTACTCCAAGAAATATGTGGTGATAATGTGAGGTGGGTCATGCGGGAGTCCGCACCGCTTCCAAGCCCGCTTCTTACCGCCCTGGCCCACCAGAACCCCTCCCCCACCCCACCACCTCCCTGCGCGCGCTGCCCCTCAGAGGCCAGCTGCCCGCATTCATAGCAAGTACTACCAGTAAAATTCTGGGCTATAAAGGGCATGTACAATGGTTGATAAGATAGTCTTATCATAAGTCTTGCATGTAATTTAGAGATGACAAAAAACATGTGTACAATGGATCATCACTTAGCCTTATCTTCAATAACTAGTTATTCCTAAAAACATGGTGAAACATCTTGTGCTAAGAGATCATGTCTTGTCTTCTCGACAAGCCCGCTTATGTGGAGGGGAGAGAGGCATTGACAAAGTCAAGGAGTGGAATCTGTAGGAGCTCGTCTCTACATGTGCTCCTACGTATAAAAAAACTAATTCTAAAAAAAGAGGCATAAAAAAATTGTGTCTAAAACAAGAAAGGTAATAAACATTTGAGAGGAAATAGATAGAGAGAAAGTGAGAAAAAGTTGTAACCTTATAGTCAACACTATGGTAGTATTACATGAGGAAGGAGGGAGTGGTGCACATGCCAAGTTCACTGGGCTGCCGTGTTTCACACTCCTCCGTCGTAACAGTGGAGACAATAGGTTTCATCAAAAATAAACAATCAATACTCGTTGCTCGTCCACTATATCGGAAAGAATACTTTCATTCGCCGACATGTGGGACGTCGACCATCCTGGTCCACCTGCCATGCACAAAATTATCCTGGTCCACCCCGGTCGTAGCGCAGGCTCAACCTTTCCCACTGTAAGTTATTCGGACGAAGGAACCATAATGACTTCGTTGAATTCCGCTTCTTCAAGAAAACTTAATCTACCCGCAGTACTGCTACCACACGCGAAGACTGGACGACACTGTACCACGTCATATCACTAAAACCCACTAGGCCAAACTAGCCCGCCTAGGATCTGTACTCCCTCCGTTTCAAAGTTAGTAGTACAAAGTTGACCCATCTATTTTGAAACGGAGGGACGTCTCTGTACTGCTATGATTTTGTGTTGTACGTCTCTGTACTTTTGCTATGATTTTCCTAACCTATGAACCAAATGAGGCCTGAATGTATCCGTGTCGATTATTGTCTGATCGATCGCTATGCCTGCAATTTTAGGAGCTTGGGCTAGTGGCCGATCGACGACGGATCAATATAAGCGTACCACGAGCTCATCAGCCCCAACATTTCTCTTCGGTGAGTGTTTTGCAAGTACTATAGCTCGCACAGTAGCTAGCCTACTAACACCAAGAATCATGAAATAAGCCCTGCTGATATGATAAACAGTTCAAACTTACATCTAAGCATGCCATATATTACATCAAAAGCTGGTGAGGATACATCTGTTTCCATAACTCGGAGAGGGTTCGCATGATTCACCATCAAACAAAAGTACTAGCAAGTACCGCCCACACAATATAGTGCACTAGCCCTAAGATGGTTTGATAAGACGCATCGTTCTGGTAATTAAACATAGGGCAATGCAAACTACCTTGAAGGATTAGAGCGACCAACTATTTCTTGTCATCGATCTCTCGGGCAATGACCACAGCACGGACAGCAGCATGGGAATCGATCTCTGGGGCGATGTCCACAGGACTGACCGCGACATCTGAATCGATCTCTGGGGTGATGTCCACAGGATGGACAATGGCATCGGAATCGATCTCCGGGGCGATGCCAACAGGACGGACCGCTGAGGGAGTCCTGGACTAAGGGGTCCTCGGGCGTCCGGCCTGTTATCTACTGGGCCGGACTGATGGGTTGTGAAGACATAAAGACCGAAGACTATACCCGTGTTCGGATTGGACTCTACTTGGCGTGGAAGGCAAGCTAGGCGACCGATTATGAAGATTTTCTCCTATGTAACCGACCCCGTGTAACCCTAGATCTCTCCGGTGCCTATATAAACAGGAGAGCATAGTCCGGATAGGGACAGACTCATTACCATATACTCATAGGCTAGACTTATAGGGTTTAGCCATTACAATCTCGTGGTAGATCAACTCTTGTAACACTCATATTCATCAAGATCAATCAAGCAGGAAGTAGGGTATTACCTCCATAGAGAGGGCCCGAACCTGGGTAAACATCGTGTCCCCCGTCTCCTGTTACCATCGATCCTAGACGCACAGTTTGGGACCCCCTACCCAAGATCCGCCAGTTTTGACACCGACATTGGTGCTTTCATTGAGAGTTCCACTGTGCCGTCGACGAAAGGTTTGATGGCCCCTTCAATCGTCAGTAATGACATGGTCCAGGGAGAAACCTTCCTCCCAGGACAGATATTTGTATTCGGCGGCTTCGTACTGCGGGCCAACTCGCTCGACCATCTAGAGCAGATCGATAGCTACGCCCCTGGCCATCAGGTCAGATTCGGAAGCCTGAACTACGTCGCGGACATCCGTGGAGACTTGATCTTCGACGGATTCGAGACCGCGGCAACCGCTCCCCTTCGCCCTGATGAACATGGCTTAAACCTGTCATCGGGCCGCATCCAGGAGATAGCTCCTGTAACAACTCTGGCCTTAGATCCGGAACAGATCAAGTCGTCCGAAGATGGGAAGCTCAACCCCATCACGGGGGCTACCGATTTGGCGGCGTTGGAGCCGCATGCAGATTCCACTTCGTACGATACTTGCATCAACGGAACCCCGGACTTGTCTCCGGTATCGAGTTCTGAACCCTGCGAGCCCGCGGATACCGAACTCGATCGGCTATCGATCTTCAAGTTCAGCGCCGCGGATATCTTCCAACACTCGCCCATGGGTGACCTACTAAACTCACTAAAAAACCTATCCCTGGCAAACGGCTCGTCGCCGAACTATGTTCGGTTGGACCTTACGGCGGATGATGGAGAATTTTGCTTCCCACCTGCCACCCACTTCATAGCCACCGTCGAATACCCAACCAAAACGCCTGACCCCTGCTCCGAAGACATCAACGGTCTAGACAACGATGAGGGGCAAGGCCAGAACTTACTATCCGCTAGACGCGGGGCGACCACTTCCTGGTATGACGTGTGTATGGTAGACACACCCAACGATGATCTCGACGATGACAAGGAGGATCTAGTCGAGGATAAGCCTCCTGGTACATAGTCTGAACACCTGCGCCCCCGGCGCCACTCTCAGTCACGTCACTCAAGAGAAAACAATACTAGCACCGGAGGTGATAATACTCCGGACAACGAAGACCCTGTTGAGACAGGATTCGAACAGGAGGACCAGGAAAGCGGGCAAGATAGCCCTGATGAACAAGTCATATATGGAGACTCGGAGGATAGTAATTATCTCCCACTCTCCGAGGAAGAGGAGAGCCTTGGCAATGAGGAATTCATCGTGCCTGAGGAACCTCTCGAGCAGGAGCGCCTTAAACGCCGGCTAATAGCCACGTCAAGGAATCTAAGAATAAAGCAGCTGCAGCTTCAAGCAAGCCAAGATCTGCTCAATGATAAATGGACCGAGGTCCTAGCCGCTGAAGAATACGGCCTTAGCAGCCCAGACAAAGCCACCACAACTATAGGTGGCTCCCTCAATACGATGGCAAGGCGTTGGAGCCCACACCACCATCGAATAAGCCGGTAGGCCGACCACAGTTCGGTCCGGACAAAGCAGCAGCCCAACCAGAGCACCATACCAACCCATCCGGTCGTCCAAGCAAGAATAAAGAAGCCCCGGGGAACACTCGCGACATCCAACAAGACCTGGAGGGTAGAACATGACACACAAAATCGACACACAGATCACGGAGACATGCCCCGGCCAGTAATAACGGTTATCTATTCGGACACAACAGACCCGAGCACGCTCGGTCTGAAAATCGTAAGTGGAGTCCGCCGGAGGTGCTTCACAGTGTGGCCCAACATAGAGGAGCCAGGCACCCTCTTTGCTTCACCAACGAGGTAATGGAGCACGAATTTCCAGACGGGTTTAAACCCATCAACATCGCATCATACGATGGAACAACATATCCCGCAGTATGGATTGAGGATTACCTCCTCCATATCCACCTGGCTCGCAGAGACGACCTTCATGCCATTAAATACCTGCCTCTCAAGCTTAAGGGGCCAGCTCGGTACTGGCTAAACAGTTTGCCAGAAAATTCTATTGGCAGCTGGGAAGATTTGGAAGACGCCTTTCGGGACAACTTCCAAGGAACATATGTCCGGCCACCAGATGCCGATGACTTAAGTCATATTGTCCAACAGCCTGGTGAGTCAGCCAGGGAACTCTGGACTAGGTTCTTAGTCAAAAAGAACCAAATTGTCGACTGTCCGGACGCGGAAGCCCTTGCGGCCTTCAAATATAGCGTCCGGGATGAATGGCTAGCACGTCACCTTGGCCAGGAAGGACCTAAATCCATGACAGCCCTTACCGCTCTAATGACTCGCTTTTGTGTGGGAGAAGACAACTGGCTCGCTCGTAAAAGCAACAACGCCAGTGACCCGGGCACTTCCGAAATCCGAGACGGCAACGGCAAGCCACGACTAAACGAATACAACAGTCGCAGCAATAATGAAAGATTACACGACACAGCGGTCAACACCGGATTTCACAATCCGAAACCCGGTCAACGGAAGAAGCCATTCAAGGCAAACCAGGATGGACCATCCACCCTCGACAGGATATTGGACCGACCTTGTCAGATTCACGGTCACCTTGATAAGCTAGCTAATCACACCAACATAAACTATTGGGTCTTTAAGCAGGCAGGCAAGCTTAACTCCGAACACAATGGGAGGAGGCCACCAGGCGATAAAGACGACGGAGCGGCTCGCCAGTCGAACACCAGGGGCCAGAAATAGTTTCCCTCCGAAGTTCGACCACTCCCGAAACGGAAATAGCAGTTCGGCTTCCGCCACCCACCCACTATACCGGCAAGATTCACACCACACGTACATCACTACACGCTCAAGATACCATGGGCACCGGCGGAAGCACAATACGGGCAACCCTGCAAACATTCCCGTAATGTTTTTTTATCTATTTTCCATATTTTTCTTTATTATCTCTTAAAAACAGGTGACCATCAGGACATCATCTAATCGGACTCTATCGGAGTTCGGATCCGTACACTCACCTAAGGGGCCACTTCCGTTAAGGACTCCCCTCCCCGTGGACGGGCGGCGCAGACGTGCGACAGGAGGTCCAAAACAGCTTTTTTGTAGACCGCACTCTTTATTTTGAGCCTATACTATGCCTTTTTCCTCCGTTCCTGACCCCGAGCATGTCAAATAGCTAGCCGGGTTGTGGTTTTTCTCTTCTTTTTATATATATGAATTTATCATTGGCTTATTGCTCCACTCCCAGTAAACTTCATCCGAACTAATCTTCCATACTCTTTCTACAATGAGTACGGCCGTAACGGCGGAGTTACAAGACGCACCTCGGCATAACCTGCCAGGGGCTCGGTATGGGAATAAATGAGTCGCCAATAAAAGTCCGAACAACTCTATAGCGTACTTCGGCGTCGCAAGTTTGGCCTTATATGCATCAGCTCCGAATCATTGTCTTTGGTAAATAGTTGGGTTGCCTGGCTCCTGTGCTTGCTACCCTATGTTTCGCTCTATCGGCTAGGGTAGTAAAGGGAGAACTACTGTGATTGTGCCCTGGCTTTGACCGGATGAGCACCTCAGTAGAGAGAGCCGAAAACTGACTGTCATGATGCGGCGAGAGCTGGTCAACCACTTGACGACTTATTTGAATCTTTAGCGATTTTCCGTGTCACACGAAGGATCTTTTTCAGATCAAAGCATGTAAGGCACAAAAATTATAATACGCCGCATACATACCAGGGGCTATGGCGTAGCCCCGCCATAAAACTCCTATGGCTAAGTGAAAGTGTTAACACCCTATAGTCCGATTGCCTGGTTCGCCGCATTATCACCTCCTTTATGGACCGAGACGTTGGATAAAGAGTGATTCAATGCTTTTCCGAACACCCCCGTATTTCCTACGAGGGGGCTGAAGCCGACGACTGGAAAACTTTCAGATTACATTAAAACGGCCGCACAGGAGGAATACAAGCTTTCAAGCAAAAGATGAAAACATATTAACCATAAAGTTGTATGTTACAACACTTATACACATCACTCGAACATTATGTCTTTCGAGCACTGACCCTCTATCAAGCGGGCGGCCTCTAGGATGTCTTCAAAATAATGCTCCGGTTCCGGACGGTCCTTGCCTTTGGGTGGACTCTTCGCCACAACATCGATGGCCTTCTTCTTCCCCCAGAATGTCTTGACTTGGGCAAAGGCCATCCGTGCACCTTCAATGCACACCGACCGCTTCGCAGCGTCGATACGCGCCACCGCATCAACAAGCCGCCACACCAGGTCGAAGTAACTACTTGGAACAGGTTCAGTCGGCCACAACCGGACTATGACGTTCTTCATGGCAGCGACGGATATCCTATGCAGCTCGGCCCACTGGGACATCTGTTCATTCAGCAACAGAGGGCGCTTCGACGCGCCAAATTGTGACCATAAAAGCTTCTCCGTTCCATACCCCTCTTGTGCATGGTAAAACTGCGCCGCACCGGAAGAACTCTTCGGCAAGTCTAAAAAATTGTCCGAAGAACTCCACACTTGGTTAAGCTGAGCATAGTTCGGATCGCCAAACTTAGCCTGTAGCAAAAAGGGCTTGCCAGCCACAATCTCCCCAGCTTGCCGGATCTCCTCACGGGCTGCTCTAGATTCAGACCGCGCTTCTCTTGCCTCTCGTAAGGCCTTGTCAAGTTCAGCCGTTTTGGCTTCATTTTCCTTCTCAAGAAGTTTACAGCGGCTAGCTGCATTCTCTAACTCGTGCGCCATGGTGGACATCTTCTCCTTATCTTGGCGCCGCGCAGCTTGTTTGGCTTTCAAATCAGCCGATGCCTTTTCGGCAGCCGCATCACTAAACCGTGCCTGCTCCTTGACCCGGGCCAGCTCTGCCCGAAGGGCTTCCACGGCGGCGGCACCATCTGCATTCATGCACATTTCATATAAAACACTTTTTCAGAGTCAGGCTTAAATTACAAGCACATTGGTGTAAGGAATGCTCGAAATATATACCTTGCGAGTCGTCAAGACGCCTGTTGATCAATGCAATGTCATCCTCCGCAATATCCAGCTTTCGCTGCAGTTCGGCCACTTCCGTATTTTGAGTAGTGGCAGGAGGGGCGGTAGCCTGTATTCCAAAATTCAATCCAGATTAGTACCTGAGAATATCTTTTTGATCCTCCGATTGCTTCCTTCGGAAGGCAATCCGAGTCTCAGGGGCTACTGCATACACAACAGGTGCATTCTGCCAATATCATTCAATTGGCAACATTGCATCACAAACCTCAAAACCTCTTAGAAGGCTCGTAAAGGCCTCGTTCAACCCGCTCTTCACAGAGAGAACCTTTTCGACCACCGTAACCATTAAGGCACGGTGCTCTTCCTAAACGGACGCTCGTCGCAGCATGTCCATCAGCATCTCCGGCACTCCTGGGTCTTCGGACACCGCCGCCGGAGCACGACACTCCTTTGAAGGAATCTGCTCACCCGCCTCCAGAATCGTCTCCGGTTGTAAACCGGATAGTTCGGGGCCGTCATTCTTGATCCCCGAACCCTGAGTGACAGAGGCGCCACCTTCGGGCAACTCCTTCCTCGTTTCCTGCGCTACTTGCCGGTTGGGAGGAGCCCTCCGGGACGACACCTCAAGATCATCCGCCCTATTGGGCGAGGAGGCCAGAGAAGGCGTGTCACTCTCCATCATCTCCGGCAGAAGGTCTCCCGAGGAGGAGGACGATTGAGAAACACCAGGCATTAACCTGCGAGGACGTACATATGTCGGAGGATTACTTCAGTAATAAGAAAGGAATGAGGTATGGTTAAAGTACCCTGTGTCACTTACGGTCTGGCCGGAGGTTCATCCTCATTATCAAGCTCTACATCGACATCGCTCGCCCGACCCAAGCCGCCCGACGATGGCGTTTTCCCTTTCTTGGAAGCTTTCCCCTCCTGACCTCCAGAAGCGGCCCTCTTCTTGCTATGGAAGGCCCCCTCTACACCTTTTCCCCTGGGCAAAAGGGTTTCGGTTTCCCCGAACACAGTGTCTGAATCGTCCTCAGGGCGGGCATCTCCTTTGGGCTCCCCGCTCTCACCCCCCTCTGCAGACACCTGGTACACCGTCGGAGTTAACATCCGCGTCAGCAGGGCGCACGCGGGGTCTTCGGGAAGGGGCGCCGGACACCAGATCAGCACCGCTTTCTTTATCCAGTCCTGTATAAGGACGGGTCGTTCAGTATCTTGTCAAGAGATGCTTGAATGAAAGGTGTTCGGAGATTGAATACTTACCGGAGTGTCCGGATGATTGCAGTCAAGGCCAACGTCTTCAGTGGTGTCCGGCCATTGCTCTCGCTCCCCGAAATATAATCTCCACATCCCTTCGTGCGTAGCACCAAAGAAGTGCTGAAGAGTCCACCGCCCTTCTGTATTAAACTCCCACATACAGAGAGGCCGCCGCTGACATGGCAGGGTCCGGCGGACTAGCATTACTTGAACAATGTTCACAAGTTCGATGCCCTTCTCGGTAAGGCTTCAGATGCGACTTTGCAGAGTCTGCACCTCATTGGCGGACCCCAGTCTAATCCCTTATTGATCCATGAAGCGAGCTGAGTTGGAGGGCTGGGTCGAAACGCGAGCATAACTGCCCACTTGGAGCCCCGCGGCTTGTTGACATAAAACCACCCCTGCTGCCATAGGTCGGAAGACTCGGTGAAAGATCCTTCAAACCAAACCGCGCTGGCAAGCTTGCTTATTATAACGCTGCCGCACTCTGCGTGCTGCTCCTCTGTCACCCGCGGCCTCACGTCGAAAGTCTTGAGCCACAAACCAAAGTGTGGAGGAGTCCGGAGGAAGGCCTCACACGTGACGATAAATGTCGAGATGAGGAGAACGGAGTCCGGGGTCAGATTGTGAAAATCTAGCCCATAGTAGAACATGAGCCCCCGAACGAAGGGGTTAAGCGCGAACCCTAACCCATGGAGGAAGTGGGACACAAATACTACCCTCTCGCCAGATTGGGGGGTGGGAATAACCTGCCCCTCGGCAGGAAGCCGATGAAGGATTTCTAGGGTCAGATACCTCGCCACGCGGAGCTTCGCAATATCCTCCTCCGTGACAGAAGAGGCCACCCACCGGCTGGGTCTGGACATGATTGGGACTGGTGGTGATTAAAACTCGAGGGCTAGAACTCGAGGTGGCTGGGGTTGAGGAAGAAGCAAGCGCGGAAGAGAAAGACAAGTTTGGGTCCCTATATAAAGGCCCAGAATATCGAGCGTCCCCTCCTGGGTCTCAAAACTTACCTATCCTCAAAGAGTTATACCCAGGGGACGGTTGGGTTACCCACACCTGAATTATTGAAAATCCCGTGAATAAGGGGACACGATCTCTGCTTTGACAAGACGTGCCAATAAAACCGCTTCCCGAGACATGGGGCGACGGGCTAGCCAACGGTTGGAAATAATAGCCAGGCAGGCGTGATACAATGTCATAAACAGTTGTCAGCAGATTGGACTCGTGGAGTATTGTATTTTCTGCAATTACATACACAGGTCCGGATATATTTACTACATCCGAAGACTATCTATGAGTTCGGAAGAAGGAGAACCCGCCTTGCAATGCCGAAGACAATTTGCGCGCCGGACTCCTCGTCATTGAAGCCAGGTTCAGGGGCTACTAAGGGAGTCCTGGACTAAGGGGTCCTCGGGCGTCCGGCCTGTTATCTACTGGGCCGGACTGATGGGCTGTGAAGACATAAAGACCGAAGACTATACCCGTGTCTGGGTTGGACTCTACTTGGCGTGGAAGGCAAGCTAGGCGACCGATTATGAAGATTTCCTCCTATGTAACCGACCCCATGTAACCCTAGATCTCTCCGGTGCCTATATAAACCAGAGAGCATAGTCCGGATAGGGACAGACTCATTACCATATACTCATAGGCTAAACTTATAGGGTTTAGCCATTACGGTCTCGTGGTAGATCAACTCTTGTAACACTCGTATTCATCAAGATCAATCAAGCAGGAAGTAGGGTATTACCTCCATAGAGAGGGCCCGAACCTGGGTAAACATCGTGTCCCCCGTCTCCTGTTACCATCGATCCTAGACGCACAGTTTGGGACCCCCTACCAGAGATCCGCCGGTTTTGACACCGACAACCGTGACATCGAAAACGATCTCTGGGGCGTTGTCCACAGGACGGGCCGCGACATCGGAATCATCAAGGACGTGCATCGGCACCTACACAACCCTAACATATTAGTAAGCACATTGCAAATAATCAAAAACCACAACTTTCATTTTTTACCTTGTGCAGCTCACCGGGGGATCCCATCCCTCCGGGGGCCATCTCCTCATCCTCGATGGTGGCCATCACCTTGCCAGGGGAATACTGCTTCTCAACAGCGACTATCTCCTCAAACTCTGCCTTGAGCCGCGCAAAGGTGGCCATCAGAGGTTCTGGGGTAAGCACGGTGGGGCCCTTGCTGTTCTTCCAACTTTCTTTAAGGAGTTCGTCCGCCAACGTCGTCAACTCTTTGGCTAGTGCTTGTTTCTTGGAGTTCTTCGTCTCCATGGGTTGGCCCGCCAACATGGTCAACTCGTTGGTCGGTGCTTGCTTCCTGGAGATCGCTGTCTCCAGTGGGTTGTCCGCCGACAACTCTTTGCCTAGTGCTCCAGGATCCACCAATGAACTGACAAACAAAAAGCAATCGAAAGGAAACCACAATCGCAATGAAAACGGGAAAAGAATAGGCTGTGAGAATCGGTCGGTGCTTCGCAAAAAGAAGATTCTTGGAATGAAACTATAGCAGCATCACTGATTCGCCCACCTTTCCTTCGTCAGTACAGAAGAAAAATGGCAGAAGTGAGTAGCCTGGAGTGAGGTTTTCTTCAAGAAAGGGGAGAAAGGTCTTCAACGAGCGTTCCAGTGAAATGATGGTTGCTTCGTCCAGTCCAACTTCGAGGCCACTTTACCATTGCTGGTAAAGGTGTGGGTTTTGTGATATGACGGGTCATGACGGCCACACCGGGGTGACCAGTGAGTTTCGACTGTAGCACCTCACTGTGATTTGGTGGATGGCATGCGGGCCCGGATGCTTTGATGTCCCGCATGTAGATAGAGAAGCTAGTCATATAGGAGTGGTCAATATTGTGCACCCCGACCAAGGCGGAGAGGAAAACGAGAAAACTACGTAATTAATGCATGAGTTTAATTAGGGTAGTTTTGTAAAGTACGAGATACATTCCTCCAATCGCAAAATGCCTTGGTTGATGAGATTTGAGATTTGAGCCCTATAAACCGGAAGGGAGATTTGAGATTTGAGATACTGCACGCGGTGTAGTCTAGTCACTTGTTGGAATCTCAAGTATACCGCATGATTCTTTGCTTCTTCTTACTACTACGTACTACTTTGCCGACATGTGGGACAGCCAGCAGCACCCGGGTCGACGTAATACGTGTCATGCACCAGATTAGAGTGCGGAACGGAAGGGGGCATCACCCCGGTCGATGGCCAGCCTTGAAGCGGAGCAGTCGGTGCACCGGGAAGCGGCGCTCTCTCGGCCGTCGCGCCGCTTCAAAGTCAGCGCTAGTGAGAGGTCGCCTCCGCTCTGGCCAGGCATTAATGCGGCACTGACGCTCCAGGGCTACGCTGACCGTTTCACGCGGGAAGCGCGCGCTGGCAAGGGAGTATAGGTTTTGAACCGTTTCATGTGTAGTACTGGTAGTTTGCAAAACTACTCAATTATTGCACTCAGTTTCCTAAGAAATTGTGGTAAAAAACGTTACTCCACAACCCGCTTCCCTTCTCCTTCCTCTTCCACCGCCCGCGCACGTCCGCAGGAAGGGACCAGTCAACCCTTATATAGGAGTGCTAGCACAAAAAGATGCATGCATGACCACTAAAATTTCCAGATTAAACAGCCGCTCCGGCGGGAGTATGGCGTATGTTGTTACCTTTGGCCGGGCCATGGCGACCGGGCGACGGTGACCAGAGAAGAGGCGGCGGGAGGGGAATGAATGCAGCTACTGTTTGGGTTCGCCGTCCGGCGTAAATAAATGCGCAGCATCACGTGTACCCGCGGGTGCACAAATTGTAACATACGTGTCTGCTTAAGTGGGCGTCACGTAACTGGTGTGTGTGTGAGATTCTGAGAGACAGAGTGCGTGTGTGCGACTCTACTCTTCGGACATGTACTCAACCTTTTGCATTAGGATATAAGTATAATGGTATTTAATTTAGCTAGTGATTTACGTGGCCATGTTAACGTGGTTGTGTAAAAAAATGTCACTTCCTGCTCGTGATTTGCGTTATATAATTCCAAGCAAGATGCTCGTGCATTGCATGGAACATCAATATGCATTTTTTACAAAACACATGTTGTGATTTACCCATGCAGGAGTAATCCCATGTGTAAAAACTAATGATATTTCGATAATTTTATCGGACAACTGGTATCTCGAGTATGCCATCGAAAAAATGAAAGATGAGAGATAAGGTGAGGAGGAGTGGAGCGTGGTGGTGACCGGTGGTCGGAATGGGCGGAGGCATGGGGATGGACGACGCCGGCAGGCGGCAGCGGCCACCATGCTTGATTGTTCCGGAGACTTTCTTTTTTAATTGCTCAGCAATGAGGTGTGGGAGATAAGGATGTGGAGAGAGGTGCGGCTATCTTTTGTAAAATTATCATAGTTTGCTTTCTATCCGTCAGATATAGATCAGACGGTCTATATTACAAGATGGCAGGCACACCATCATCGCCAACTCGGTTTTTATAAGGGTACAAATGATAAGTTTGCTAAATACTAAAGTAAAGTGGAATTTGTCCATGTTATACAAGTAAATTAAGGTGATTGTTTATCATACGGGTAAGGGTGGATGAAGGGTGGTAGGAACAAATGCTCCGCCTAGAGCATGTGTGTGTGAGATGGAGTCTCAGTGTGTGTGTGTGGGAGAGAGAGAGAGATGGAGTCTTAGTGTGTGTGTGTGTGTGTGTGATGGAGTCTTACTGTGTGTGCGTGTGTGTGTGTGTGGGTGGGTGGGTGCGTGCGTGCGTGTGCGTGTGTGTTTGTTTGTGTGTGTGTGTGTGTGTCGCGGGGTCTTCGGTGGCGGATGTAATTTAAGTGTGCATGGCTTCATCATAGAGAGGTGATGTGTATGGCAGAGGCCACCAACGATGGGGTGCGAGAGAGAAAATGCCCGTAGAGAGGGAAGAGAAGGTGTGTGCGCGTGAGAGTAGTCGACATCGAGAGAACGTGTTTGTTCGAGACACACCAAGGAAGACTACTATATATCAATGGTGCATGTAGGCGGGAATTAAACGAAGGGATGGTCTTATTGGTTTCGGGGATATAGCGGAAGAGTGAGAGGGGGGGTAGCTACAAGGAGATTGTTAAGTGTGAGTGTGTGTTTTACCCATCCAGGCGGAAGTTATGTGCACACAAGAAGAGAACGATTCGATGTGGCGTTAGGGTTGAGGGTAATTAACTACGTATGGAGACATAGAGACCTTCAACGTGCATGTGTGAGAGGTATACATGTATACGTGGGATGTGTGTGTGTGTGCGCGCGCATGATCGAGATAAAAGAAAGAAGACATAAGTCATAAGCTAAGATCAACGACATGGGAGAGACGGATCAGTATGACAATATGCATGCATGCGAGAATGCAGGGAAGAAGGCTTGACAATTGAGCATGTGTTTTTGTCTTTAAGAGATAGTGGCGTGGGCTGGAGCATGCATCTATGGGGAGCAGAGGGAGTGAGGCACAACGATTGTGCAAAAGAGATCAACCTATAAATGAAAGAAGGTTGATGGAGAAACAAATAAATAGAAAGATAAATATGCTAGCTAGTGTGCGTTAGAGATAGGAGTCGAGTGGATCAGAAGGCTGAGTTATGGGTGTGGGTGTGAGAGAGATGAAGAAAGGGTGCATGTGACTCACATACAAACAAATATCGAAGAGAAATGAGATCCCAAGAGACGGGGTCTTGTGTCTGCGAGAGGGAAAGATATTTCAAAATGAGAGTGATAGCTAGAGAAACATATGAGGGAACGCAAGATATCTCTAGGGAGAGACAGTGTGTGTGAGCGACATGCAAGAGAACAGTGGAGAACTATGAGACCCTGGGAGACAGAGTATGTGTTTGTGTGTGAGAAAGAGATATTTAAGAGGAGTGTCGTAGGTTCTCATACCTAAGGAGCGAAAGACATCTCTGTATTAGGGGTGTGCGAGTTGCACACAGGGGAATAGTAGAGAGAAATGAGACCCCGGAAGACAAAGTTTTGTGTTTGTGTGAGAGAAAGAGATTCCACATGGAGAATCATAGTTAGGGACACATAGCAGGGAGCGAGATATACTCAGAGAGAGATAGAGTGATGAAGGTCGAGGGAGAGAGTACCGTCAGTGTGTTACGAAGATAAAAGATCATTGTCGACATACAGGTAGCACGAGAGATACCCGAGAGACGATGAACGCGTATAGGTCTAGAGAGATAGTCCTATATAAGCATGAGTGATAGTTATATGAGACGAATATCTGGATTAAATGGGATTCAAATATTTAAACTGGAGATCACGACATCGATAAAATCATAACGCAAATTGGTGTATCAAACATGCATATTCATTTGAATTTCGGGACACTGTAATGTTATATAGTTCATTAATATTGGTGATCCATAGATTCTTTAATTAGAAACAATGCATGGTTTATATGCAATTAATGTCTAAACGGGATACACTATATGTTGCGTGTGTGAAACACATTATACATGTTTGAGAAGTAAAAAAAACCCCGCATGAAACACACATTAATTGGAGACAGTTAGCGAGGAATGCATACATTGGATTTCAACATAAAGTGGTTTCAAATATTTGAAAATCCAAATTGATGGATACAACCTTATGAATCTGAGATCATGCCATTTGTAAAACATATTTATGTATAAAGGGTGTTGTGCTTTTGAAAGTATATATATAAAAAAATGATGTATATAGAATTTTATTCCAATCAAAAATGGATCCCGCCCGAAAAAAATAGAATACAAACGGGATTTGAATTGAGTTGGCACGGTAAATGTGCACTCTGCAAAATTTGAACAAAGCGGGGAAAGTCGTAGTAACCGCCCGAAACCAAAATCTGCGAGATGGAAATTACTACTGCCTATCCCTGGCACACAAAGCCTATCTGCTCGATTTGTATTGGTTTCGATAGGGGTAGGTTTGTAATTTCACTCGAATGTGACATAACCGCCTCTCACCCGGATTCATACACGGTGGGCGCCAAAACACAGTGTGTCCTCGGCCGAAATCGACTCCCTCCCCGATTCATACACGGCGGGCGCCAAAAACAAACTCTCGTCGGCAAATATTCGGTGTATGCGAGATTACCGTCCTATCCCCAACCGACAAATATTGCTGTGATGTAGGAAATTTGAAACGGGGGCTAAGTTTGTAAATTTCCTCGCATTTGAGACAAGCGCGCCCTGAAGACATGGTTCCCCCTTCCTCTCCACCTCCATTTCCCCATTCGTACTCCGTGGGCGCCAAAACACCCTCTCCACCCCAGCCTCCTCCGTCCGCCACCCCATCCACCGCCGTCCTCCTCCACCATGCCGGAGCTGATACCTCGACGCCGCCGTCCATTACAAGAGATCGACCTCTCTCATCCACGGCTTTGGACCGGGATCCTTGCATCCCGTCCTCTCGCTTCATCCCCGCCGTCGTCCACCTTGCCGGCGCCGCTCCTACGACCGTCTCGTCCACCGCACCCCGCCGCCACCGTCTACCCTCCTAGATCTGCTTCCATGCCGCCGATAGCCATCGCTACCGCAGCACCGTCAAATTCTCAGCAGATGCATACACGGTGCCGCACCAGAGGCAGTACTCTTTCGTATCTGCTCAACTTATTTATCGCAGCAAGAAAATAGACCGCCACTGCTTTACTCTGATTTCTTGTCCATCACTTACTTGCTAGTTGAGAGCAAACATTGGTTGCGAAGTTGCCTTTGTCCGGTTTGCACATTCAGATCCGCCATGGCACGCTCAACACTATACTCCCAATGCTTATGGTTTTCCCCTTTTATATTCCACACTAGTTAAATCACAGTAGACTAAATTTCAAAATTGGGTCAGTCGATTTTCCAGAGCTCGCCGGAGTTCGCCGGTGCGAATGAAGGGGCTCGGGTGGGGACTTTAGTTGTTGGGGGTGGTGGGGCCTCTCCGAACGAAGAAAACTCGACGCGGGTGGGGGCGGGGGTGGGGGTGGCGGAGGAACACAGGCGGTGGGGGCCGATGGTCCGGACGGCGGCCCGTGCGGTGTTTTGTATGGGAAGAATCAGAAACGAGGATGAAGAAGGGTTAGGAGACGTAGGATCTTCATCCAACCACCTGAAATGGTCGACTGACCCAAATGCAGACATGCCTTTATATTCAGTACCATCATCGTACCTGCTTAGCACTGCTCCTGAATCCATCAAGCTAAACAACGTGCCACTCATAATTCCAAACTTGTTGCTCAAGTACGAATCTGATATGATGCTGATATTACTAAAACAAATAACATTTAATTGGTCAGCTAATGTTCCTACTTTACTTTCGAAAAAGCACGTGCACCAGATATAGAGAGACAACAGGGAGTTGCTTTCTTAATGCGCTCTGGTTCATCATGTGTGGGCACTGCGCAATGAACATTTTATTATCCAAAATCTGCTTGCTCTTCTTTACCATGTTCCTCTTCCGTTCTTCTTTAATAAGTACTCTCTCCATTCCTAAATACAAGTCTTTGTATAGATTCCACCATGGACTACATATGGAGCAAAATGAGTGAATTTGCACTCTAAAATGTATCTGGATACATCTGTATGTGATCCATAGTGGAAATCTCTACCAAGACTTATATTTTGGAACGGAGGGAGTATGATAGTAGTATAGTATGTTCCTTGTAGTGAATATGAGCAGGGACATTTGCAGTGTAGAGGTCTATACGGTCGGTTGGTATGGACACTTTGAACTCGTCGGGCCTCTTTGATTCGTAGGATTTTGTAAACATGGGAATAGGATTTGTAGTGGCCTGCCCACTTGAATCCTATAAGAATAGCAAGGAAATGCGGGGAGCTGTGTCGCCTTTGAGAGTTACACTGATATTAACAGTACGACACCTTCAGTTGAAGAGAGCTGGTATACGAAGGCTTTCTAGCCGTACTGGCAATACTAGCACATATATTCCAGCAAGTTCCACTTTGCTGATTTTACTCTGATGCTTACGGTTTTCCCGTTATATCTACACTATGATCTGTGTAGCTGCTTTGTGTCGCACTAGCAGCAGTCTACTCTTGAAGCTAAACACCGCAATGACTTACAAAATTGGCACCAAGGCATTGAGTGCCATTCTGGATGCAATGAAACTTATACGCTCACCACCTGTTGATTCTTGTTCAGAAGATGATCCTAATGACTATTCTAACCTCGAGGAGTCAAAGGCAAATGGCCTGTCCTGTTCACCCATCAAGGTGCATGTTCTAATTTGGCAAGGTTTTATTGATTGCGCATATCTTGCATATGTTGTCTTGCATTTCTTCTACTTTGTTGCACCGCCATCTGCTTAGTTTACTCATCATATATGTCGAGATGCCATGCCCATCCATTATCAATACATATTCCATCTGTCATCATACCATGTTTTTCCACTCAGATGCTGTTCTTGTGCATCAGACATCAAAAAGGAAGAGGGTGATTGCCGAACCTGAAGGAGCACCTGCAAAGTCCTTGAAAAACGTGGATGTGCCGGAGAAATCAGACAGCACCCCACTTATATTGGCTGTACAACCAGTGACACAAAACGTAGGACCGACTCCAGCAGACTGTACCCATACTTCACTGGCCACACCACTAGCCGCACCACACAGGACCTGCACTACAGCAAAAGGTATGCCGATTTCAGTTGCCATAGCACCAGCCGTACCACAGAAAAATCCCACTCCAGCAAAAAGTACAGCAAGTCCACTGGCCGATGACCTATCCCAACTGCAGAGACGGCCAATTCCTGCAGATTGGAACCCCATTCCAGTTATTCCCAGTTTAAAAGACAATGCTTTCAATGTTGTTAGGGACTACGTGCGTATATTCCCATCATGGGAAGACTATAGTGAAGACAAACACCATTTTCACATCTTCCTGTCCCACTTACGTGTAAGTGCTATTATTCATGGTGATTATTTTCCTGTTTTCTGCTGATTGAACACATCAATGATTTACATTACATTGTTGTAAGTAGGCGAGGGTCAATCTGGATAGTCATGACGACCAAAGCTTGCTTGCGCTTTTCAAGGAAGCATTGCAGCAGTATCGGTGTTACCTGAGGAAATCACACTTTGATGGCAAGTCTATAACGAATTTCTGGTGAAGTCTCCTGTGCTAAATTTAGAAGACATTGAATGGAAAAACCTTGTTATGCACTGGTCTCGTTCCGAGGATGAGGTACTGTCTATGATATCGCATGACAATTTGAACTTCTACTTTTCCGCATGTGCCTTACAGATATTTTTTGCAGGAAATCTGCTTGAAAAAGAATTCCGGTTTGAAAAGAACGACATGATTCGCAAATATGCTGCCCGCTGCTTTGCTCTTGTTAGTACCCGTTTTCCTGTATCACTGTACTTGCATACATACCTGGTTCATTATGTGACAGCAGTATTCATGATAGCTTGCTTATCAATTGTTCGCTCCAAATTATCTGATCTGTATGAATGGTTACATTAGTGTAGAATATATCCAATGCCAATGAATTTTTTAGCTCTGCATTGTTCTTGTAAGTACCTGTTGTCCTTTATCAGTGTACTTATATTGACAGGTAGTTGTTCATGTACCATCACTCTGCAGCTTATTTTCCTTTGTCCTCCATTTTCTACACATAAGATCTATATTTACTCTTACCATAAGGTTGGATAACACCGATGGTACTGAAGAAGTTTAGCTCTGCATTGCTCTTTGCTGTACCTTTTGCCTGTATCGATGTACTTACATTTATAGCTACTTGGTTATGTAGCATCACTCTTCATCTTATCTGAAATATTATCCATTTTTCTTATATTGTCACATCTATATTTACTCTTAACAAAATGTAGAATAAAGGCAATGCTTATGAAGAAGATTCTGTGGTAAACTTCTTGAATTGCCCCCCCATCAGCATGGACAAGGGCTTTATAGAGCCTTCCTTCACCAATAATGTAAGTTTGTGCTTCTCAAGCCTTCAAATTTTGTTGTGTATATTTGGTTAGGCATGACTGCAACAGCTGTTTATTTTTGGTGTTTGCATCAAATTGCATGTTTAAAGTTTAGTATGTACTCCAGTTCATAAACAAAAGTTTGTCCTTCTCAATTTAAGTTTTCAGTTGTACAACCACGTTCCTTCTTCATACCATGTAAATTAAACTATACAGAGCAAGTGATCTTATTTTGCCAATCTGAAATGGGATAAATTGACAGCACACTAACCATTGATACTTATGAGTTCTTGATCTGTAATCCAGTGGTGTCGTGAAGCTGCCAACTCCTTCACAATGTCATTTCCCGCCATGTCTTGACCTGAACAATACCATATTGTGTTAATGCTATTTTAAACTATGTCACTTTATTCGTCAGTAAGAAATGTGATGAATTGTCAGCACTGATACTTATATGTGCAAAACCTGTCATATGTTTGCTTGTTTATGTTTCAGAGTGAGGAGGATATAAGTGTCAAACAAGTGCAGTCTCACCAGCTTGCTCAGCAGCTTGCGCTGCAGCTCCCGAGTAGGGCTAACCTTTCTTGAACTCTATTGAAGTGCTGTCGGTTTTGTATAATATTTTGTCAGGGTGTTTAGTTGCACTGGTGGCGATCTTTGATGCCCAGTGTATGTAATCTGCTGTCTGCTTGTGCTTTATTATCATAGTGGCGAACTTTGATGCCTAGTTGATGTAATATGCCGTAATTTCTTTATTGTATAGTCTAGGTTTTTTTTCTTATTCACGATGCTGCAGTTATTTTACTGTATATATATATCTTGTCTTCGCAGTAAACCGGCCGAACCATAAAAGTACAGTACATAATCGGGCCGTCATGCAAATCACCATGTATGATCCGCATCATGGGCCCCGTCATCTTGGTCCGTTAACAGGCCTAAATGTAAACTGGCCCACTAGTAGATTTGGGCCTTTAATAGGCCGAGTAAACCGCCGGCCCTATTTTCCCAAGAAAACTCAATGGGCCTTTAGGAGGCTGAAAAGTAGGTTGGGCCTGAAACATGCCGAACAGCTCACGGGCTGGCAGCAGGCCGAAATAGACCCTGGCCCATGAATGTGCCAATCAAAACATGGGCTTATAACAGGCCAAAATTGTCTCGGTCCTTGTTTTGCCCAATCAGATTATCGGCTGCGAGCAGGCCGGATGCAAACCGGGCCGTAGTTAGGCCCAATTATATCACGTGCTTTTAACAGGCCGAAATTAATATATTGCCGAAATGTTAAACGGGCCCTTAATAGGCCGAAACTAATATCAGGCCGAATTACTAAATGGGCCTTTAGCAAATGGGCCCAAAAGCGTAGCGTCCAGTTGACGGGCCGAATCTGATATGGGCCATAATTTAGCCCAAAGCCTCTTAAAGGGCCGGACCTGATCTGGGCTATAATTTGGCCTAGAACATGGTAGGTTTTTAATGGGTTGGATCTCATATGGGCCATTAATAAGCCCGGAACGTGGCAGGCCATTAATGGACCAGATCAAATATGGGCCGGCATTTGGCCCAAAACATGGCAGCCAGTTAATGGGCCGGCCTACCAGGGTCCTCAAAATCTTGTGGGCCTACAGCTGGGCCGGCCCATTAATGTCGGCGAAATCTCGTGGGCCTTTACCTGGGCCGGCCCATTATGGTCCACAAAAATCTTGTGGGCCTTCACCTCGGCCGGCCCATTATGGCGCACAAAAATCTTGTGGGCCTTTACCTGGGCCGGCCCATTATGGCCCACAAAATCTTGTGGGCCTTTAGCTGGGCCGTCCCATTATTGGCCGCAAAATCTTGTGGGCCTTTAGTTGGGCCGGCCCATTTAAACTTTATGGGCCACTGTTGGGTTGTGCCACGTGTCGACGTATCGTAGGCACTTTGGGTCCAATGAGTGGATGACATCTGTCCCAACGGTGAGCCGACACGTGTTTCCTCCAGCCAATGATGATTTTACACGTGGAAAATCCCATTGCTCGGGGCTGTTAACGGGTTATCGGATCCAAAACCGGACCCGATAGCTTAACGACGTTCCGTTACGGTGGATGCCACGTGTCGGTCACCCTTGACGATAGCACTTCTGTGACGCGCGATTTATCGTCATGGAAGTGGACACTTCCGTGATGATAATTTTGGTAATGTCATGAAACACTTCTACGACAGCACAGGTATGACTATCCTGATTCCATCATAAAATTGTCATGGATGTACATGCATGACGGAAAACGTGACCTACTGTGACAAACACGTATCATCACGGAAGTGTATTTATTTTGTAGTGCAATCATGAGCTCTCAAGAGAAATGATTATTCAAATTTTTATGCTCGGCTTTCTGACAACAATCGCTCCATGCTCGATACTTCTTGTACTGGTTCTTTTATGATGAAGACTATTGAATTCAAATGGGATTTATTGGAAAGGATTAAACGCAACTCTGAAGATTGGGATCTCGACGAAGGTAAGGAGTCAGGTATAACACCTAAGTTTGATTGTGTTAAATCTTTTATGGATACCGATGTTTTCCGTAAATTTAGCACTAAATATGGACTTGACTATGAGATAGTAGCTTCTTTTTCTGAATCCTTTGCTACTCATGTTGATCTCCCTAAGGAGAAGTGGTTTAAATATCATCCTCCCATAGAAGTAAAAGTAGTTGAACCTATTAAAGTTGAAGAAAAGACTATCACTTATAATGATCCTATTGTTCCTACTGCTTATGTTGAGAAACCACCTTTCCCTGTTAGGATAAAGGATCATGCTAAAGCTTCAACTGTGGTTCGTAAAAGTAATATTAGAACTTATACACCTCCTGAGCAAGTTAAAGTTGAACCTAATATTGCTATCGTTAAAGATCTCTTGGCTGATAATATTGATGGGCATGTTATTTACTTTTGTGATGAGACTGCTAGAATTGCTAAACCTGGTGCTAAAGATAAACATAGACCTGTGGTAGGCATGCCTATTATTTCTGTTAAAATAGGAGATCATTGTTATCATGGCTTGTGTGATATGGGTGCTAGTGCTAGTGCAATACCTATTTCCTTATACAAAGAAATTATGCATGATATTGCACCCGCTGAGTTAGAAGAAATTGATGTCACCATTAAGCTTGCCAATAGAGATACTATTTCACCAATTGGGATTGTTAGAGATGTTGAAGTCTGGTGTGGGAAAGCTAAATATCATGCTGATTTTCTTGTTCTTGGTTCCCCACAAGATAGCTTTTGTCCCATTATATTTGGTAGACCCTTCTTGAATACTGTCAACGCTAAGATAGACTGCGAAAAGGATGTTGTTACTATTGGTTTGGATGATATGTCTCATGAGTTTAATTTCTCTAAATTTCGTAGACAACCCCTTGATGAGGAATTGCCTAGTAAAGATGAAATTATTGGTCTTTCTTCTATTGTCGTGCCCCCTAGTGATCCTTTAGAACAACATTTGTTAGACCATGAAAATGATATGTTTATGAATGAAAGAAGGGAAATAGATGAAGTATTCTTTAAACAGGGACCATTCTGAAACACAATTTGCCTGCTGAAATCTTAGGGGATCCTCCTCCACCCAAGGGTGATCCCGTGTTTGAGCTTAAATCGTTACCTGATACTCTTAAATATGCTTATCTAGATGAAAAGAAGATATATCCTATTATTATTAGTGCTAACCTTTCAGAGAAGGAGGAAGAAAAATTATTGAAAACTCTGAAGAAGCACCGTGCTGCTATTGGATATACTCTTGATGATCTTAAGGGCATTAGTCCCACTCTATGTGAACACAAAATAAACTTGGAGAAAGACGCCAAACCAGTTATTGATCATCAACGACGGTCAAATCCTAAGATGAAAGAAGTGGTGAGAAAGGAAACACTAAAGCTCCTTGAGGCAGGTATAATTTATCCCGTTGCTGATAGTCAGTGGGTAACTCCTGTCCATTGTGTCCCTAAGAAGGGAGGTATTACCGTCGTTCCTAATGATAAAGATGAATTGATCCCGCAAAGAATTATTACAGGTTATAGGATGGTAATTGATTTCCGCAAATTAAATAAAGCTACTATAAAAGATCATTTCCCTTTGCCTTTCATTGATCAAATGCTAGAAAGATTATCCAAACATACACATTTTTGCTTTCTAGATGGTTACTCTGGTTTCTCTCAAATACCTGTGTCAGCTGATGATCAAGCAAAGACCACTTTTACTTGCCCTTTCGGTACTTTTGCTTATAGACGTATGCCTTTTGGTTTATGTAATGCACCTGCTACCTTTCAAAGATGCATGATGGCTATATTCTCTGACTTCTGTGAAAAGATTTGTGAGGTTTTCATGGATGATTTCTCCGTTTATGGATCGTCTTTTGATGATTGCTTGAGCAACCTTGATCGAGTTTTGCAGATATGTGAAGAAACTAACCTTTTCTTGAATTGGGAGAAGTGCCACTTTATGGTTAATGAAGGTATTGTCTTGGGGCATAATTTTTTTGAAAAAGGTATTGAAGTTGATAAAGCTAAAGTTGATGCTATTGAAAAGATGCTGTGTCCTAAGGACATCAAAGGTATAAGAAGTTTCCTTGGTCATGCCGGTTTTTATAGGAGGTTCATTAAGGACTTCTCAAAAATTTCTCGGCCTCTGACTAACCTATTACAAAAACATATACCTTTCGTTTTTTATGATGATTGTGTAGCAGCATTTGAAATACTTAAGAAAGCATTGATTTCTGCACCTATTGTTCAGCCACCTGATTGGAATTTACCCTTTGAAATTATGTGTGATGTTAGTGATTATGCTGTAGGTGCTGTTTTAGGACAAAGAGTTGATAAGAAATTAAATGTTATTCAGTATGCTAGTGAAACTCTAGACAGTGCCCAGAGAAATTATTCTACTACTGAAAAAGAATTCTTAGCAGTTGTATTTGCTTGTGATAAGTTCAGACCTTATATTGTTGATTCTAAAGTAACTATTCACACTGATCATGCTGCTATTAAATATCTTATGGAAAAGAAAGATGCTAAACCTAGACTTATTAGAAGGGTTCCCTTGCTACAAGAATTTGATTTACATATTATTGATAGAAAGGGAGCTGAGAACCCCGTTGCAGATAACTTGTCTAGGTTAGAGAATGTTCTAGATGACCCACTACCTATTGATGATAGCTTTCCTAATGAACAATTAGCTGTCATAAATGCTTCTCGTACTGCTCCATGGTTTGCTGATTATGCTAATTACATTGTTGCTAAATTTATGCCACCTAGTTTCACATACGAACAAAAGAAAAAAAAATTCTATGATTTGAGACATTACTTCTGGGATGACCCACATCTTTATAAAGAAGGAGCAGATGGTGTTATTAGACGTTGTGTACCTGAGCATGAACAGGAACAGATCCTACGCAAGTGTCACTCCGAGGCTTATGGAGGACACCATGCTGGAGATAGAACTGCACATAAGGTATTGCAATCCGGTTTTTATTGGCCTACTCTCTTCAAGGATGCTCGTAAGTTTGTCTTATCTTGTGATGAATGTCAAAGAATTGGTAATATTAGTAGACGTCAGGAAATGCCTATGAATTATTCACTCGTTATTGAACCATTTGATGTTTGGGGCTTTTATTATATGGGACCGTTTCCTTCCTCTAATGGGTATACACATATTTTAGTTGCTGTTGATTACGTTACTAAGTGGGTAGAAGCTATTCCAACTAGAAGTTATTTTTCCGAGGTTTGGAGTCCCTAGAATATTTAATGACTGATGGTGGTTCACATTTTATTCATGGTGCCTTTCGTAAAATGCTTGCCAAGTATGATGTTAATCATAGAATTGTGTCTCCCTATCACCCACAGTCTAGTGGTCAAGTAGAATTGAGTAATAGAGAGCTCAAATTAATTTTGCATAAGACTATTAGTAGATCTAGAAAGAATTGGTCCAAAAAACTTGATGATGCATTATGGGCATATAGAACTGCATATAAAAATAATATGGGTATGTCTCCGTATAAAATGGTTTATGGAAAAGCATGTCACTTACCTCTCGAACTAGAACATAAGGCATATTAGGCCATTAAAGAGCTCAATTATGATTTCAAACTTGCCGGTGAGAAGAGGTTATTTGACATTAGCTCACTTGATGAATGGAGAACCCATGCCTATGAGAATGCGAAGTTGTTTAAAGAAAAAGTTAAAAGATGGCATGACAAAAGGATACAAAAGCGTGAGTTTAATGTAGGTGATTATGTGTTACTATTCAACTCTCGTTTAAGATTTTTTGCAGGAAAACTTCTCTCTAAATGGGAAGGTCCTTACGTTATCGAGGAGATCTATCGTTCTGGTGCTATAAAAATCAACAACTTCAAAGGCACAAATCCGAAGGTGGTGAACGGTTAAAGAATCAAACATTATATCTCAGGTAATCCCATGAATGTTGAAACCAATATTATTGAAACCGTAACCTCGGAGGAATACATAAGAGACACTTTCCAGAATGCTTCACACCACGAAAAGGTATAGGTATGTGGTACGGTAAGTAAACCGACTCCAAAATAGTTCTAATGGCAATTTTTCTTCGTTTTGGAATATTTAGAAAATTAGGAAAATAAGAAGCAGTCCGGGAAGGACACGAGGCTTCCCCGAGGGTGGGAGGCACGCCCTACCCCCTGGGCGCGCCCCTGCCTCGTGGGCACCCCGTGCGCTCTCCAGACTCCGTTTTCTTGCACGATACTTCTTTTGGTCGGTAAAAATTCACTATATAATCTCCCGAAGGTTTTGACCACCGTATCACGCAAATATCCTCTGTTTTTGTTTCGAGCTATTTTTCTAACAGATCTAGATCACCATGATGTCTCCAAGCGCCCCCAAGGACAAGTTCTTCGAGAAGGTCATCAACCCCTACCTCGCGGAGGTGATGCAACACCCTCAAACCATTGAGATGCGTGATGGGTTGCTGCACATCCGCGATGTTGAGGGACCAAGGAGGACCGGAAGTGTGGAGACGAGGCTCGAAGCAATGGAGCAACAAGTTTTCAAGTGCCAGGGGATGGTGGAACATGGACTCAACGCCAACCACATGATCGCAGAGTTCACCAACAACCACAAGCTGGATGCCAATAACATTGGAGAAACCATCTTCAAGCTTCACGAGAAGATCGAGCATCTCCAAGCCCAAATCTATGACCTGCAAAACCAAAACTGTGAGTATGAATATAGATTCAAGAGGATGAGTTTGGCTGCAGATTTGAGGATCCTGGAGACTCGATCATCCTTCTATGATGGTGAGCCTATGCCTTGGAAGATGGACGACAAGCCCACATCATCAACAACTCCACCATCTTCTTCACCAGCAAAAGATATATAATCACATGGGTATGGGCACTCCCCTTGGCAGCTGCCAAGCTTGGGGGAGGTGCCCCGGTATCGTATCACCATCACATCTCTATCTTTACCGTTTTCTTAGTTTGATCCTTTTGGTAATATCTTGATCTAGTAGAATAAAATTTTAGTATGATTTAGTTTTGAGTTTTGCCTTATGATCCCTTTATGTAATCAAGTCCGTGAGCTATATAATAAAGATTAGTGTTGAGTCAAGGGCTTGATTATCTTGCTATGATCTTGAGGGAATAAAAGAAAAGGAAAGAATAAAAATAAACAAAGAGATCATATTGATCTTATGGGAAGTAATGACTTCACATATAAAGAGTATGATGATTAAAAGTTGTTGAGAGTTGACAAACATAGTTTTGGTCATCGTTGCAATTATAGGAAGTAATAAAGAAAGAGAGGTTTCACATATAAATATACTATCTTGGACATCTTTTATGATCGTGAGCACTCATTAAAATATGACATGCTAAAGAGTTGATGTTGGACAAGGAAGACAACGTAATGGGTTATGTTTTCTTATATCTGAAATAAAGTATATTGTCATGGACCATCCAACATGTTGAGCTTGCCTTTCTCCCTCATGCTAGCCAATTCTTTGCACCAAGTAGAGATACTACTTGTGCTTCCAAATATCCGTAAACCCAGTTTTTGCCATGAGAGTCCACTATACCTACCTATGGTTTGAGTAAGATCCTTCAAGTAAGTTGTCATCGGTGCAAGCAATAAAAATTGCTATCTAAATATGTATGATTTATTAGTGTGGAGAAAATAAGCTTTATACGATCTTGTGATGTGGAAGAAATAAAAGCGACGGACTGCATAATAAAGGTCCATATCACAAGTGGCAATATAAAGTGACGTTCTTTTGCATTAAGATTTCGTGCATCCAACCATGAAAGCGCATGACACCTCTGCTTCCCTCTGCGAAGGGCCTATTGTTTACTTTTATCTCTTACCCTTATGCAAGAGTCATGGTGATCTTCACCTTTCCTTTTTACATTTTATCCTTTGGCAAGCACATTGTGTTGGAAAGATCCTGATATATATATATCCAATTCGATGTAAGTTAGCATGAACTATTATTGTTGACATTACCCTCTACCTCTAAACATGTGGACATATTTATCGTTATCGGCTTCCGCTTGAGGACAAGCGAGGTCTAAGCTTGGGGGAGTTGATACGTCCATTTTGCATCATGCTTTTATATTGATATTTATTGCATTATGGGCTGTTATTACACATTATGTCAGAATACTTATGCCTATTCTCTCTTATTTTACAAGGTTTACATGGAGAGGGAGAATGCCGGCAGATGGAATTCTTGGCTGGAAAAGGAGCAAATATTATAGACCTATTCTGCACACTCCAAAAGTCCTGAAACTCCACGGAAGTCATTTTTGGAAATAATAAAAAATACTAGACGAAGAAAATACCAGAGGGGGGCCACACCCTGGCCACGAGGGTGGGAGGCGCGTCCTACCCCCTGGGCGCGCCCCCTACCTCGTGGGCCCCCTTGTGGCCCTCCGGTGCCCATCTTCTGCTATATGAAGTCTTTCGTCCGAGAAAAAATCATAAGCAAGCTTACGGGACGAAACTCCGCCGCCATGAGGCGGAACCTTGGCGGAACCAATCTAGGGCTCCGGCGGAGCTGTTCTGCCGGGGAAACATCCCACCGGGAGGGGGAAATCATCACCATCGATCCTCTCATCGGGAGGGGGTCAATATCCATCAACATCTTCACCAGCACCATCTCCTCTCAAACCCTAGTTCATCTCTTCTATCCAATCTTTGTCCCAAAGTCTCAGATTGGTACCTGTAGGTTGCTAGTAGTGTTGACTACTCCTTGTAGTTGATGCTGGTTGGTTTATTTGGTGGAAGATCATATGTTCAGATCCATTATGCATATTAATACCCCTCTGATTATGAACATGAATATGATTTGTGAGTAGTTACGTTTGTTCCTGAGGACATGGGAGAAGTCTTGCTCTTAGTAGTCATGTGAATTTGGTATTCGTTCGATATTTTGATGAGATGTATATTGTCTCTCCTCTAGTGGTGTTATGTGAACGTCGACTACATGACACTTCACCATTGTTTGGGCCTAAAGGAAGGCATTGGGAAGTAATAAGTAGATGATGGGTTGCTAGAGTGACAAAAGCTTAAACCCTAGTTTATGCGTTGCTTCGTAAGGGGCTGATTTGGATCCATATGTTTCATGCTATGGTTAGGTTTACCTTAATACTTCTTTTGTAGTTGCGGATGCTTGCAATAGGGGTTAATCATAAGTGGGATGCTTGTCCAAGTAAGGACAGCACCCAACCACCTGTCCACCCACATATCAAATTATCAAAGTACCGAACGTGAATCATATGAACGTGATGAAAACTAGCTTGACGATAATTCCCATGTGTCCTCGGGAGCGTTTTCCTTCATATAAGAAATTGTCCAGGCTTGTCCTTTGCTACAAAAAGAATTGGGCCATCTTGCTGCACTTTATTTACACTTGTTACTTGTTACTCGTTACCAATTACCTTATCACAAAACTATCTGTTCTCGATAATTTCAGTGCTTGCAGAGAATACCTTGCTGAAAATCGCTTATCATTTCCTTCTGCTCCTCGTTGGGTTCGACACTCTTACTTATCGAAAGGACTACGATAGATACCCTATACTTGTGGGTCATCAACAGTACCAAAATCTTCTTCAAGCTGGTTAAACAGAAAGAGGGCTTCGAGACGAAGGTCTAGGCACTTGTTTCACCTGATTTGGATAAACGGGTGAAAAGATAAACTAAAACGAAGATCAGGGCAGAAATCATGATCAAAAATAATCACGGAAAAACCCTGGAAAATAAAACGAGATGAACAGGCTAACGAATGAACGTTCGCTGTCCGCGGCTAACTAACGAACAACATTCGTTAAAACGAACAAACGGACGAACGTCCGTTAAATAACCAAATCGAGAAAACCGAAACAAAATAAAAAAACACATCTAGGGTTTCTAAAAAAACCGATCGGTTTTTACCTAAACCGAAAAAAAGGGCGTCGGATCCGGCGAACGGCGGTGGCGGCTCCGGCGAGGCGAGGTGGCGGCGGGGCGACGGCGGGGTG
>NC_057796.1:308830133-308846626 GCF_018294505.1 Triticum aestivum | reverse complement strand
GCTTGGGCACGGGGCGCGCACGCGCGGGGAGGCGGCGGCGGTGCCGGGCCGGCTGGGCTTTGGCCCAGTTCGGTCCGCGAAGATTTTTTTTAAAACAGATTCCGCCATAAAAATCCTAGAAAATAAAAATAAAAATCTAAAATACCAAAACAAATTTTCACCGGCTAAATAGAATATTTAGAACAACGTGAACATTTTCTTGGCCCTAAAATGAAATTTTGAAAAATGCATATTTTTCTAATTCAAATAAAATAGCAATAAAATACAAAAAATATTATTTATTTATTTTAATATTTTCCTCCAATATTTCTTTTATTTTGGAGAAGTCATATTATCTCCTCTCGTTTATTTTTATATTGGAAATATTTTCAAAGAAAAAAAATAAAACCAAAATGATCCTTGTTTCGATATTTGAGAAAATTCAAATATGAAAAACGTGAAATCCCCAACTCTCTCCATGGGTCCTTGAGTTGCTTAGAATTTCGAGGATCGCGAAACGAAATGCGATAAAATATGATATGCATGAATGACCTATGTATAACATCCCAAATTGAAAATTTGGGATGTTACACACCTAACCCCCTTAAGATGAATCTCATCCTCGAGATTCGGGTTGGCTAGAAAATAGGTGTGGGTGGTCCTTGCGTGGATCATCCTCTCGTTCCCAGGTAGCTTCATCCTCGGTATGGTGGCTCCACTGAACTTTGCAAAACTTGATAACTTTGTTGCGAGTGACTCGGCTGGCAAATTCAAGAATCTTGACAGGTTTCTCCTCATAGGTCAGATCACTGTCCAACTGAATTGCTTCTAGGGCACTATGTCTCTCAGAGGAATATCGGCCATCTCTGCATGGCACTTCTTCAACTGGGAAATGTGAAACACATCATGAACTCCTGACAGTCCTTCGGGTAACTCCAACTTGTAGGCAACCTCTCCCATACGTTCCAAAACTCGGTATGGTCCTACAAATCTCGGGGCTAGCTTTCCCTTAACTCCAAAACGTTTAACTCCTCGCAGAGGTGACACTCGCAGATATGCTCTGTCTCCTATTTCATAGACTACCTCCTTGCGTTTTGAGTCTGCATAGCTCTTCTGTCTAGACTGGGCTACCTTTAGCCTGTCCCGAATCAGCGTAACCTTTTCTTCTGACTCTTTAATCAAATCCGGTCCAAACAACTGACGGTCTCCAACTTCATCCCACATCAACGATGTTCTGCACCTTCGCCCATACAAAGCTTCAAAAGGTGCCATCTTCAAACTGGCCTGGTAGCTATTGTTGAATGAGAACTCCGTGTAGGATAAGTTATCATCCCAACTAGATCCATAATCTCGAACACAAGCTCTCAACATGTCCTCCAGAATCTGATTGACTCGCTCGGTCTGTCCATCTGTCTGCGGATGAAAGGTTGTACTAAACTCTAGCCTGGTACCCAAAGTCTGGTGCAGCTGGTGCCAAAACTTTGAAGTGAACTGTGTTCCTCTATCTGAGATGATGGTCCTCTGAACTCCATGCAGACATACGATCCTGGTCATATATATCTTGGCCAACTTTGCACTTGTAAAAGTGGTCTTTACAGGGATAAAGTGAGCCACTTTAGTCAAACGATCAACTACTACCCAGATAGAATCATATCCCGATCGGGTCCTGGGTAATCCGGTGATAAAATCCATGCCAAGCTTGTCCCTCTTCCATTCGCGTATCGGCATAGGCTGCAGTAATCCTGCTGGTTTCTAATGTTCTGCCTTCACTCTCTGACATACATCATATACGGCTACATACTCGGCAATATCCTTCTTCATTCCAGTCCACCAGAAATGCTCCTTCAAATCCAAATACATCTTGGTATTTTCGGGGTGTATCGAGTATGGCGAGTCATGAGCTTCCTGTATTATCAACTTCCTGATCTCGGCATTATTGGGCACATATACACGGTCCTCAAACCACAGGGTGTCGTGCTCATCCTCACGAAAACCTTTGGCTTTTCCTTCACTCATCTTCTCCTTTATCTTAGCAACTTCTTTGTCATCCTTCTGAGCTTCTTGAATCTTTCCCAATAACGTTGACTGAACCTCCAATGCTGCAACAAAACCTCTAGGGACTATCTCCAAATGAAGCTCCCTGAGATCCTCGGTTAACTCCTTTGGAAATCCTCTAGGGTCTTGAGTGCATGCACTACAGCTGCTAACTCCAAATCATGCGTAGCATAATTCAACTCATTTGGTCAAAGCTGACGTGATGCATATGAAACAACTCTTCCGTCTTGCATAAGTACTCCTCCAAGTCCTAAATGAGACGCATCACAATACACTTGGAAATCCTTACGTATATCCAGCAGAATCAGCACTGGTATTGTAACCAAACATTTCTTCAACGCCTGAAAACTTGCTTCACATTCATCAGTCCAATGGAACTTGGCGTCCTTCTTCAACAACACCGTCATAGGCTTCGCAATCTTGGAAAAATTCTCAATGAATCTTCGTTTGTATCCCGCGAGTCCAAGAAAACTGCGGATCTCTCCAACTAAGGTGGGTGCCAACCACTGAGTGACTGACTGAACCTTGGTAGGATCCACTGCTATATCTTCTCCTGATATAACATGTCCAAGAAATCCAACTTCCTTCAACCAAAACTCACATTTGCTGAATTTGTCATACAACTGATGTTCTCTGAGCTTCTCGAGAACCAATCGCAAATGCTCTTTGTGTTCTTCTTCATTCCTCGAGTACACCAAAATATCATCAATGAACACCACGACAAACTTATCCAAGAACTCCATGAATACCTTGTTCATCATGCTCATGAAATAGGTGGGGGCATTAGTCAATCCAAATGACATAACCGTATACTCATATAGCCCGTACCGTGTGGTGAAAGCTGTCTTTGGTATATCCTTTTCTCGAATCTTCAGCTCGTGGTATCCTGATCGCAGATCGATCTTGGAAAATACTTTAGCTCCTTGCAACTGGTCAATCAAATCATTGACCATCGGCAGTGGGTACTTGTTCTTGATTGTCACCTCATTCAAAGCACGATAATCAACAACCATTCTTAAAGATCCATCCTTCTTCTCAACCAAGAGCACTGGGTTCCCCATGGTGATGAACTTCGTTGAATGTAACCGATCCTTAACCTGTTTCCTGATCTCTTCCAGATCATTTGCGGGCATCCAGTACGGTCTCTTCGATATCGGTCCGGTGCCTGGCAACAGCTCTATCAAAAACTCAATGTCTCGATCTGGTGGCATGCCTGGTAGCTCCTCTGGAAATACGTCTGGGTAATCCTTCACAACAGGCAGTTCCTCCTGAACAACTCCTGAGAGAGAATTTACTTGGGTCCTCCTAGGCGCATGCCTGGTTACATACTTGATCGTTTTTCCCTCCGGGGTGGTAAGTAAAATCGACTTACTGGCGCAATCGATGTTTCCCCCATACATCGATAGCCAATCCATTCCTAGTATCACATCCAATCCTTGTGACTCCAAAATTTTCAGGTCTGAGGGGAAAACATGGCTTCCAATTGTCAATGGCTTCTAAAAAATACCTTGACTTGCCATATACTCCGCTCCCGGTGAGCTTACTAACATAGGTGTCCTAAGTACTTTAGTGGGCAACTTATATTTATCCATGAATCCCCTTGAAATGTACGAATGCGATGCACCAGTATCAAAAAGGACAACTGCAGTAAATGACTTAACCAAAAACTTACTGACAACTGCATTAGGTTGCTCTTCAACCTCCTCCACGTTCATGTGGTTCACTTGTCCCCTGTTGAAAGGGTTGGGCTTATTCCCAGAGCTTCCATTGCCATTTCCGTTCTTTGCTTCAGGGAACTCAGTGGCATAGTGTCCAGTCTCCCCGCACTTGAAACAAGTAATGTGACTTAGGTCCTTCTTGGCGGGTGTGGCTGGATTAGAGTGGTTCTGATTGCTACTTGCTCCATTCCTGTTCCCATTCTTGGGGCCACTATGGTTATGCGAACTTCCTCCATTGTGGGTATGGCCTCCATGGTTATGGGTAAATCCTCCCGAGTTCGGGGTAAAACGGGGCTTCTGTTGAGCTCCATAATTGTACTTTCTTTGTCCATACTTCCTCTTGCGGCTCTCAATCTGCTGCTGCTTCCCTTCAATCATAAGACCCTTGTCTACCAACTCCTGGTAGTTGTTAAATGTTGCCACCATCAACTGCATGCTCATCTCATCATTCAGCCCTTCCGTAAACTTCTCCTGCTTCGCGGCATCTGTGGCCACATCATCTGGGGCATAGCGAGATAGCTTACTAAAGTCATCTACGTACTGAGCCACAGTACGATTTCCCTGGCGCAAGTTGCGAAACTCGCGCTTCTTCATGCTTATAGCTCCAGTTGAGACATGGGCTGTGCGGAATGCTTGCTGAAACTGATCCCAAGTGATATTGGCTGTTGGGAAAGGGGTCGTGTAATTGTCCCAGCATGAAGTTGCTGGTCCATTCAATTGATGTGCGGCAAAGCGCACCTTCTCAGCATCTGTGCAACCCGCGGTGGTCAATTCCCTTCCAATCTTGCGTAGCCAGTCATCGGCAACTATTGGCTCGGTGCTACTCGAAAACACCGGCGGCTGCAACCTCAGAAAACGGGCTAAGTTGTCAACTGGAGGTGGTGGCGGCGTGTTGTTGTTGTTGTTGTTGCCTTGGTTCTGGACTAATATCTGTATCAAGGCATTCTGCTGTTGGATCAACTGAGTGATCTCCGGTGGGAAGACAAATCGGTGTCACGTCTCAGAGGCATCTGATGGGTTTAGAGGGGAGAGATTAGAATAGAAAGGAGGTCTAGTGAGAAAGCACTACCCATATGCACATGAGACAAACACAATCATATGACACCAAATCAATTCAAGCAAGGGCATACAATCGGTCCAGAACTATCATTACAAAGTGCTTGGACTACTACTATATACAGGGGGGAAATACTACTAATAATATGGTGCTCTACTAGAAATATTGATCGGTGGAAGACTCCATGATATCTGCTCCAGCTTCGTCTTCATAATCATCATCACTACCATCAGGGTCGGAGTCGGTGTCGTTGATGATGATGTAGTCTTCAGAACGAGTTTCCTTGGGTTCTTTGTCTTCTCCTCCTGGTGCGGGGTCTCCCATAAAAACTCCTAGCTTCCTTGTTAGGTCATCGTTCTTCTCCACAAGTATTGGGATTTCTTCCTCATATCCGTCGTGAGTAGACTTGAGTTCCTCTTCTAGCTCCATGTTCCTGGTCATCGCCTTCTTCTATCATGCTTGCGCACATCTGGTTCTCCTGTCGACGAATGTGCTGGTTTAACTCCTGGATGAAAGCTGCAATGGACCGGTCTCTCCTAGTGCTGATCATCTCCCATTGCTCATCTCGGCGCCCACATATCTGGTAGATAGTGTCATTGAGATCCTTGCTGTAGACTTCGTCGATGCGTCCCATGGCGATGTGGGCTGCCATGCTCTTTCCTAAAATCCAGGTTGGTGCATCAAAGGAAAATTCTATGGGCTCAGTAACTGGCGTGAATGTCCTTCCTGGAACTTGAACTCGAATCATCCAGCGCTCTTCTTCTGGTAAAGTGGCGGTGTAGGTCCCAGTCAAGCTTGGTATTCCGATGTTCAGGTACCTAGTGACTTCCTTCAAGTGTCGTCCAAAGGGTGTGTCTTCATCCGGTTGAGCAAACTTGTACCTTGAGTCCGCCATCCTAAAGAGTAGAAAATGGAGAGGAGTCAGAAATGAGTATATAAGAGTGACCTATGGCTCATCTTAGTGGTCGTGTCCTACATTCAGCGAGTGCTCTGATACCATCTTGTAGCAACCCGACCTCAGACGGTCAAGTCTCTGTGCTTCAGTGTCATCCCTGGATCGGTAATGCTGACACACACAGTACTTGAAGGATTTATAACAGAGTAGCAATCACACACTTATTACATCGAATGTCTCCAAAAGAGAACTTATTACAATAAATATAGCTTAAGGCCATCTAAATAAGATAACAGCGGAAGGCTTGGAAGATAAAGTGAGTCCATCAACTCCAACGGCATAGCTGAGCACATGACAAACGACCTAGCGCACCTTACTCTTCATCTGAAAAGTCTGCAACATGATATGTTGCAGCCCGAAATGGGTCAGCACATGGAATATGCTGGCAATATAACACAATAGAGCAATAAACAGATAAATGCGAACACTACATGCAAATATGGCCGGTGGAGGCTCTATGGTTATAATGTTTTGCAAAAGCCTATTTTTCCCTACAACAAAGGAATATATTTTAATTTATCTATCATGGTGGTTGAAACATCATTGAGAAGGTTCCTCCAACTCAATCCCATTTAAAGTAATCATTTACAACCCAACAAATTAATTTAGAGTGATGAGATCAAATCAATATTTCAAGTACTAGATACTCAAGATGTCCATAACCGGGGACACGGCTAACCATGATTAGTTTATACACTCTGCGGAGGTTTGCGCACTTTTCCCCACAAGACTCGATCTCCTCCGTTGGATTTCTCGCACTACATGGTGTTTGAGAAACGGATGAACAAGACACAGTCTTTCAGAAACATTTACTCTTTACTCTGGGTAGACAGTTACACCTACTTTCCCTCTGCATCTGCTAGCCTACCACTGAAAGAGGTCATGCAACCTACTCAACTATGCTAGAGCCCATAATAGCTTGTGGCTGCACACGGAAGTTTCTAGCATGAATATGTTGGGGAACGTAGTAATTTCAAAAAAATTCCAACGAACACGCAAGATCATGGTGATGCATAGCAACGAGAGGGGACAGTGTTGTCCACGTACCCTCGTAGACCGAAAGCGGAAGCGTTAACACAACGGAGTTGATGTAGTCGTACGTCTTCACGATCCGACCGATCAAGTACCGAACGCACGGCACCTCCGAGTTCAGCACACGTTCAGCTCGATGACGTCCCTCGAACTCCGATCCAGCCGAGTGTTGAGGGAGAGTTTCGTCAGCACGACGGCGTGGTGACAATGATGATGTTCTACCGACGCAGGGCTTCGCCTAAGCACCGCTACGATATTATCGAGGTGTAATATGCTGGAGGGGGCACCGCACACGGCTAAGAGATCAATAGATCAATTGTTGTGTCTATGGGGTGCCCCTCTGCCCCCGTATATAAAGGAGCAAGGGGGAGGCCGCCGGCCAAGGAGGAGGGCGCGCCAAGGGGGGAGTCCTACTCCCACCGGGAGTAGGACTCCTCCTTTCCTTGTTGGAGTAGGAGAAGGGAAGGGAGAAGGAGAAGGAAGGAAGGGGGCGCCCCCCTCCCTAGTCCAATTCGGACTAGTCCATGGGGAGGGGTGCGGCCACCCTTTGGGGCCTTTCTCTCCTTTCCCGTATGGCCCATTAAGGCCCAATACGAATTCCCGTAACTCTCCGGTACTCCGAAAAACACCCGAATCACTCGGAATCTTTCCGAAGTCCGAATATAGTGGTCCAATATATCGATCTTTACGTCTCGACCATTTCGAGCCTCCTCGTCATGTCCCCGATCTCATCCGGGACTCCAAACTCCTTCGGTACATCAAAACACATAAACTCATAATATAACCGTCATCGTAACGTTAAGCGTGCGGACCCTACGGGTTCGAGAACTATGTAGACATGACCGAGACACCTCTCCGGTCAATAACCAATAGTGGAACCTGGATGCTCATATTGGCTCCCACATTTTCTACGAAGATCTTTACCGGTCAGACCGCATAACAACATACGTTGTTCCCTTTGTCATCGGTATGTTACTTGCCCGAGATTCGATCGTCGGTATCTCGATACCTAGTTCAATCTCGTTACCGGAAAGTCTCTTTACTCGTTCCGTAATACATCATCCCGCAACTAGCTCATTAGTTGCAATGCTTGCAAGGCTTATAGTGATGTGCATTACCGAGTGGGCCCAGAGATACCTCTCCGACAATCGGAGTGACAAATCCTAATCTCGAAATATGCCAACCCAACAAGTACCTTCGGAGACACCTGTAGAGCACCTTTATAATCACCCAATTACGTTATGACGTTTGGTAGCACACAAAGTGTTCCTCCGGTAAACGGGAGTTGCATAATCTCATAGTCATAGGAACATGTATAAGTCATGAAGAAAGCAATAGCAACATACTAAACGATCGAGTGCTAAGCTAACGGAATGGGTCAAGTCAATCACATCATTCTCCTAATGATGTGATCCCGTTAATCAAATGACAACTCATGTCTATGGCTAGGAAACATAACCATCTTTGATCAACGAGCTAGTCAAGTAGAGGCATACTAGTGACACTCTGTTTGTCTATATATTCAGACATGTATCAAGTTTCCGGTTAATACAATTCTAGCATGAATAATAAACATTTATCATGATATAAGGAAATAAATAATAACTTTATTATTGCCTCTAGGGCATATTTCCTTCAGTCTCCCACTTGCACTAGAGTCAATAATCTAGTTCACATCGCCATGTGATTTAACATCAATAGTTCACATCACCATGTGATTAACACCCATAGTTCACATCGTCATGTGACCAACACCCAAAGGGTTTACTAGAGTGAGTAATCTTGTTCACATCGCTTATGTGATTAACACCCAAAGAGTACTAAGGTGTGATCATGTTTTGCTTGTGAGATAATTTTAGTCAACGGGTCTGTCACATTCAGATCCGTAAGTATTTTGCAAATTTCTATGTCTACAATGCTCTGCACGGAGCTACTCTAGCTAATTGCTCCCACTTTCAATATGTATCTAGACCGAGTTCTAGAGTCATCTAGATTTGTGTCAAAACTTGCATCGACGTAACCCTTTACGACGAACCTTTTGTCACTTCCATAATTGAGAAACATATCCTTATTCCAGTAAGGATAATTTTGACCGCTGTCCAGTGATCTACTCCTAGATCACAATTGTACTCCTTTGCCAGAATCAGTGTAGGGTATACAATAGATCTGGTACACAGCATCGCATACTTTATAGAACCTATGGCTGAGGCATAGGGAATGACTTTCATTCTCTTTCTATCTTCTGCTGTGGTCGGGCTTTGAGTCTTACTCAATTTCACACATTGTAACACAGGCAAGAAACTCTTTCTTTGACTGTTCCATTTTGAACCACTTCAAAATCTTGTTAAGGTATGTACTCATTGAAAAAACTGATCAAGCGTCTTGATCTATCTCTATAGATCTTGATGCTCAATATGTAAGCAGCTTCACCGAGGTCTTTCTTTGAAAAATTTCTTTCAAACACTCCTTTATGCTTTGCAGAATAATTCTACATTATTTCCGATCAACAATATGTCATTCACATATACTTATCAGAAATGTTGTAGTGCTCCCACTCACTTTCTTGTAAATACAGGCTTCACCGCAAGTCTGTATAAAACTATATCCTTTGATCAACTTATCAAAGCGTATATTCCAACTCCGAGATGCTTGCACCAGTCCATAGATGGATCGCTGGAGTTTGCATATTTTGTTAGCACTTTTAGGATTGACAAAACCTTCTGGTTGCATCATATACAACTCTTCTTTAATGAATCCATTAAGGAATGCAGTTTTGTTTATCCATTTGCCAGATTTCATAAAATGCGGCAATTGCTAACATGATTCGGACAGACTTAAGCATAGATACGAGTGAGAAACTCTCATCGTAGTCAACACCTTCAACTTGTCGAAAACCTTTTGCGACAATTCTAGCTTTGTAGATAGTAACACTATTATCAGCGTCCGTCTTCCTCTTGAAGATCCATTTAATCTCAATGGCTCGCCGATCATTGGGAAAGTCAATCAAAGTCCATACTTTGTTCTCATACATGGATCTCATCTCAGATTTCATGGCCTCAAGCCATTTTGTGGAATCTGGGCTCACCATCGCTTCTTCATAGTTCGTAGGTTCGTCATGGTCTAGTAACATAACCTCCAGAACAGGATTACCGTACCACTCTGATGTGGATCTTACTCTGGTTGACCTATGAGGTTCAGTAATAACTTGATCTGAAGTTCCATGATCATCATCATTAACTTCCTCACTAATTGGTATAGGCGTCACAGAAACTGGTTTCTGCGATGAACTACTTTCCAATAAGGGAGCAGGTACAATTACCTCATCAAGTTCTACTTTCCTCCCACTCACTTCTTTCGAGAGAAAACTCCTTCTCTAGAAAGGATCCATTCTTAGCAACGAATATCTTGCCTTCGGATCTGTGATAGAAGGTGTACCCAATTGTCTCCTTTGGGTATCCCATGAAGACACATTTCTCCGATTTGGGTTTGAGCTTATCATGATGAAACTTTTTCTTATAAGCATCGCAACCCCAAACTTTAAGAAACGACAACTTTGGTTTCTTGCCAAACCACAGTTCATACGGTGTCATCTCAAACAGATTTAGATGGTGCCCTTTTTGACATGAATGCAGTTGTCTCTAATGCATAATCCCAAAACTATAGTGGTAAATCGGTAAGAAACATCATAGATTGCACTATATCCAATAAAGTACGGTTATGACGTTCGGACACACCATTATGCTGTGGTGTTCCAGGTGGCACGAATTTGTGAAACTATTCCACATTGTTTTAATTGAAGACCAAACTCGTAACTCAAATATTTGTCTCCGCGATCAGATCGTAGAAACCTTATTTTCTTGTCACGATGATTTTCCACTTCACTCTGAAATTCTTTGAACTTTTCAAATGCTTCAGACTTATGTTTCATCAAGTAGATATACCCATATCTGCTCAAATCATCTGTGAAGGTCAGAAAATAATGATACCTGCTACGAGCCTCAATATTCATCGGACCACATACATCTGTATGTATGATTTCCAACAAATCTGTTGCTCTCTCCATAGTTCCGGAGAACGGCGTTTAGTCATCTTGCCCATGAGGCACGGTTCGCAAGCATCAAGTGATTCATAATCAAGTGATTCCAAAATCCCATCAGTATGGAGTTTCTTCATGCGCTTTACACCAATATGACCTAAACGGCAGTGCCACAAATAAGTTGCACTATCATTATTAACTTTGCATCTTTTGGCTTCATTATTATGAATATGTGTATCACTACGATCGAGGTCCAACAAACCATTTTATTGGGTGTATGACCATAGAAGGTTTTATTCATGTAAACAGAACACCAATTATTCTCTAATTTAAATGAATAACCGTATTGCAACAAACATGATCAAATCATATTCATGCTCAACGCAAACACCAAATAACACTTATTTAGTTTCAACACTAATCCCAAAAGTATAGGGAGTGTGCGATGATGATCATATCAATCTTGGAACTACTTCCAACACACATCGTCACCTCGCCTTTTACTAGTCTCTGTTTATTCTGCAACTCCCGTTTCGAGTTACTACTCTTAGCAACTGAACCAGTATCAAATACCGAGGGGTTGCTATAAACACTAGTAAAGTACACATCAATAACATGTATATCCAATATACCTTTGTTCACTTTGCCATCCTTCTTATCCACCAAATAGTTGGGGTAGTTCCGCTTCTAGTGACCAGTCCCTTTGCAGTAGAAGCACTTAGTCTCAGGCTTAGGACCAGACTTAGGCTTCTTCACTTGAGCAGCAACTTGCTTGCCGTTCTTCTTGAAGTTCCCCTTCTTCCCTTTGCCCTTTTCTTGAAACTAGTGGTCTCGTCAACCATCAACACTTGATGTTTTTCTTGATTTCTACCTTCGTCGATTTCAGCATCACGAAAAGCTCGGGAATTACTTTCGTCATCCCTTGCATACTATAGTTCATCACGAAGTTCTACTAACTTGGTGATGGTGACTAGAGAATTCTGTCAATGACTATTTTATCTGGAAGATTAACTCCCACTTGATTCAAGCGATTGTAGTACCCAGACATTCTGAGCACATGCTCACTGCTTGAGCTATTCTCCTCCATCTTTTAGCTATAGAACTTGTTGGAGACTTCATATCTCTCAACTTGGGTATTTGCTTGAAATATTAACTTCAACTCCTGGAACATCTCATATGGTCCATGACGTTCAAAATGTCTTTGAAGTCCCGATTCTAAGCCATTAAGCATGGTGCACTAAACTATCAAGTAGTCATCATATTGAGCTAGCCAAACGTTCATAACGTCTGCATCTGCTCCTGCAATAGGTCTGTCACCTAGCGGTGCATCAAGGACATAATTCTTCTGTGCAGCAATGAGGATAATCCTCAGATCACGGATCCAATCCGCATCTTTGCTACTAACATCTTTCAACATAATTTTATCTAGGAACATATCAAAAATAAACACAGGGAAGCAACAACGTGAGCTATTGATCTACAACATAATTTGCAAAAATACTATCAGGACTAAGTTCATGATAAATTTAAGTTCAATTAATCATATTACTTAAGAACTCCCACTTAGATAGACATCCCTCTAATCCTCTAAGTGATCACGTGATCCATATCAACTAAACCATGTCCGATCATCACGTGAGATGGAGTAGTTTCAACGGTGAACATCACTATGTTGATCATATCTACTATATGATTCACGCTCGACCTTTCGGTCTCCGTGTTCCGAGGCCATATCTGCATATGCTAGGCTCGTCAAGTTTAACATGAGTATTCCGCGTGTGCAACTGTTTTGCACCTGTTGTATTTGAACGTAGAGCCTATCACACCGGATCATCATGTGGTGTCTCAGCACGAAGAACTTTCGCAACGGTGCATACTCAGGGAGAACACTTTTATCTTGAAATTTTAGTGAGAGATCATCTTATAATGCTACCGTCAATCAAAGCAAGATAAGATGCATAAAAGATAAACATCACATGCATTCAATATAAGTGATATGATATGGCCATCATCATCTTGTGCTTGTGATCTCCATCTCCGAAGCACCGTCATGATCACCATCGTCACCGGCGCGACACCTTGATCTCCATCGTAGCATCGTTGTCGTCTCGCCAAACTTATGCTTCTACGACTATCGCTACCGCTTAGTGATAATGTAAAGCATTACAGGGCGATTGCATTGCATACAATAAAGCGACAACCATATGGCTCCTGCCAGTTGCCGATAACTCGGTTACAAAACATGATCATCTCATACAATAAAATTCAGCATCATGTCTTGACCATATCACATCACATCACATCATGCCCTGCAAAAACAAGTTAGACGTCCTCTACTTTGTTGTTGGAAATTTTACGTGGCTGCTACGGGCTTAGCAAGAACCGTTCTTACCTACGCATCAAAACCACAACGATAGTTTGTCAAGTTGGTGCTGTTTTAACCTTCGCAAGGACCGGGCGTAGCCACACTCGGTTCAACTAAAGTGAGAGAGACAGACACCCGCCGGTCACCTTTAAGCAACGAGTGCTCATAACGGTGAAACCAGTCTCGCGTAAGCGTACGCGTAATGTCGGTCCGGGCCGCTTCATCTCACAATACCGCTGAACCAAAGTATGACATGCTGGTAAGCAGTATGACTTATATCGCCCACAACTCACTTGTGTTCTACTCGTGCATAGCATCAACGTATAAAACCAGGCTCGGATGCCACTGTTGGGGAACGTAGTAATTTCAAAAAAAATCCTACGAACACGCAAGATCATGGTGATGCATAGCAACGAGAGGGGAGAGTGTTGTCCACGTACCCTCGTAGACCGAAAGCGGAAGCGTTAACACAACGCGGTTGATGTAGTCGTACGTCTTCACGATCCGACCGATCAAGTACCGAACGCACGGCTCCTCCGAGTTCAGCACACGTTCAGCTCGATGACGTCCCTCGAACTCCGATCCAGCTGAGTGTTGAGGGAGAGTTTCGTCAGCACGACGGCGTGGTGACGATGATGATGTTCTACCGACGCAGGGCTTCGCCTAAGCACCGCTACGATATTATCGAGGTGTAATATGGTGGAAGGGGGCACCGCACACGGCTAAGAGATCAATAGATCAATTGTTGTGTCTATGGGGTGCCCCCTGCCCCCGTATATAAAGGAGCAAGGAGGAGGCCGCCGGCCAAGGAGGAGGGCGCGCCAAGGGGGGAGTCCTAGTCCCACCGGGAGTAGGACTCCTCCATTCCTTGTTGGAGTAGGAGAATGGAAGGGAGAAGGAGAAGGAAGGAAGGGGGCGCCCCCCCTCCCTAGTCCAATTCGGACTAGTCCATGGGGAGGGGTGCGGCCACCCTTTGGGGCCTTCCTCTCCTTTCCCGTATGGCCCATTAAGGCCCAATACGAATTCCCGTAACTCTCCGGCACTCCGAAAAATACCTGAATCACTCGGAACCTTTCCGAAGTCTGAATATAGTGGTCCAATATATCGATCTTTACGTCTCGACCATTTCGAGATTCCTCGTCATGTCCCCGATCTCATCCGGGACTCCAAACTCCTTCGGTACATCAAAACACATAAACTCATAATATAACCGTCATCGTAACGTTAATCGTGCGGACCCTACGGGTTCGAGAGACATGACCGAGACACCTCTCCGGTCAATAACCAATAGCGGAACCTGGATGCTCATATTGACTCCCACATATTCTACGAGGATCTTTATCGGTCAGACCGCATAACAACATACGTTGTTCCCTTTGTCATCGGTATGTTACTTGCCCGAGATTCGATCGTCGGTATCTCAATACCTAGTTCAATCTCGTTACCGGCAAGTCTCTTTACTCGTTCCGTAATACATCATCCCGCAACTAGCTCATTAGTTGCAATGCTTGCAAGGCTTATAGTGATGTGCATTACCGAGTGGGCCCAGAGATACCTCTCCGACAATCGGAGTGACAAATCCTAATCTCGAAATACGCCAACCCAACAAGTACCTTCGGAGACACCTGTAGAGCACCTTTATAATCACCCAGTTACGTTGTGACGTTTGGTAGCACACAAAGTGTTCCTCCGGTAAACGGGAGTTGCATAATCTCATAGTCATAGGGACATGTATAAGTCATGAAGAAAGCAATAGCAACATACTAAACGATCGAGTGCTAAGCTAACGGAATGGGTCAAGTCAATCACATCATTCTCCTAATGATGTGATCCCGTTAATCAAATGACAACTCATGTCTATGGCTAGGAAACATAACCATCTTTGATCAACTAGCTAGTCAAGTAGAGGCATACCAGTGACACTCTGTTTGTCTATGTATTCAGACATGTATCAAGTTTCCGGTTAATACAATTCTAGCATGAATAATAAACATTTATCATGATATAAGGAAATAAATAATAACTTTATTATTGCCTCTAGGGCATATTTCCTTCAGAATAATCTTATGATCGCTTTGAGCCTGGGTGGCGGACCGTAGGATGATCACACGGGTACTCCGGGATATCCTAGGACAACACTGGATTCTCCAGGTGCCCAAACCAACAATCCACCCAGATGTGTATTCAAGTTGCCACCTTAAGTTAACCATTAATTAACAACCTCACATCTGTCATGGATTCAGTCACCCAAACCACGTCTACGAGCATAGCATAGCAATATAAGCATAACGTAGAAGTAACTCCCAAGGTTTGATAACATAAAGTCAATAGGTTCTACTTCATCAACTACTTCCCAATACCCACATGTTAATCACATCCTAATCATGCAGTGTTTGAGGATTGTAACTAATGCATAAAAACTGGGTATGAAAAGAGTATGATCAATGTGTTACTTCCCTTGCTGACTATCTGCAAATCCTAGAGACTCGTAGTAGCACGCTTCGCACTCCGGGAATTCTATCGCAAACAAACAATAGCATACATGAGCACTCAACTAGAAGCATGGATAAAACTCGAATAAGAAGATCTAACCAGAAATTTCAACTGAAGAACTCCGGTTTGCAAAAAGAATCAAATCAAACGGAGCAACGAAACTCTAACCACGAAAGAAACAAGATCCGTTTACTAAACTGGAGTAAAGTCAAATTTTATAGTACCAAAATCTTGTTCAAGTTGGTTAAACAGAAAGAGGGCTTCGAGACGAAGGTCTAGGCGCTTGTTTCACCTGATTTGTATAAACGAGCGAAAAGATAAACTAAAATGAAGATCAGGGCAGAAATCGCTATCGAAAATAATCGTGGAAAAACCCTCGAAAATAAAACGAGACGAACAGGTTAACGAACGAACGTTCGCTGTCCACGACTAACTGACGAACATCATTCGTTAAAACGAACAAACGGACGAACATCCGTTAAGTAACCGAACCGAGAAAACCGAACCGAACAAAATAAAAAAAACACATCTAGGGTTTCTGAGAAAAGTGATTGGTTTTTACCTAAACCGAAAAAACCGGTCGTCGGATCCGGCGAATGGTGGCGGAGGCTCCGGCGACTTGCGGCGGCTCTGACGAGGTGAGGTGGCGGCTGGAAGACGGCGGGGTGCGGGCGGGGCGACGCGGGCGGCACGGGGCTGGCGGCGGCGAGCAGCGCAAGCGGCGGTGGCGGCGGCGGCTGCTGCATGCTGCTGCTGCGGTGGGGAGCGAGCGAGGCGAGGCGGGGTGAGGGTGCCGGCGGGGC
>NC_057796.1:308802964-308829741 GCF_018294505.1 Triticum aestivum | reverse complement strand
GGCGGCGGTGGTGCCAGGCCGGCTGGGCTTCGGCCCAGTTCGGTCCACGAAGATTTTTTAAACAGATTCCGCCAGAAAAATCCTAGAAAATAAAAATAAAAATCTAAAATACCAAAACAAATTTTCGCCGTCTAAATAGGATATTTAGAACAAAGTGAACATTTTCTTAGCCCTAAAATGAAATTTTGAAAAATGCATATTTTCTAATTCAAATAAAATAGCAATAAAATCCAAATAAAATTATTTATTTGATTTTAATATTTTTCCTCCAATATTTATTTTATTTTGGAGAAGTCATATTATCTCCTCTCGTTTATTTTTATATTGGAAATATTTTCGGAGAGAAAAAAAAATAAAACCAAAATGATCCTTGTTTCGATATTTGAGAAAATTCAAATATGAAAAACGTGAAATCCCCAACTCTCTCCGTGGGTCCTTGAGTTGCTTAGAATTTCGAGGATCGTGAAACGAAATGTGATAAAATATGATATGCATGAATGACCTATGTATAACATTCCAAATTGATAATTTGGGATGTTACAAACCTACCCCCCTTAAGATGAATCTCGTCCTCGAGATTCGGGTTGGCTAGAAAATAGGTGTGGGTGGTCTTTGTGTAGATCATCCTCTCGTTCCCAGGTAGCTTCATCCTCGGTATGGTGGCTCCATTGAACTTTGCAAAACTTGATAACTTTGTTGCGAGTGACTCGGCTGGCAAACTCGAGAATCTTCTGTCTAGACTGGGCTACCTTTAGCCTGTGTCGAATCAGCTTAACCTTTTCTTCTGATTCTTTAATCAAATCCGGTCCAAACAACTGACGGTCTCCAACTTCATCCAACATCAACGGTGTTCTGCACCTTCGTCCGTACAAAGCTTTGAAAGGTGCCATCTTCAAACTGGCCTGGTAGCTATTGTTGTATGAGAACTCCGCGTAGGGCAAGTTATCATCCCAACTAGATCCATAATCTAGCGCACAAGCTCTCAACATGTCCTCCAGAATCTAATTGACTCTCTTGGTCTGTCCATCTGTCTGCGGATGAAAGGTTGTACTAAACTCTAGCCTGGTACCCAAAGTCTGGTGCAGCTGGTGCCAAAACTTGGAAGTGAACTGTGTTCCTCTATCTGATACGATGGTCCTCGGAACTCCATGCAGACATACGATCCTGGTCATATATATCTTGGCCAACTTTGCGCTTGTATAAGTGGTCTTTACTGGGATAAAGTCAGACACTTTACTCAAACGATCAACTACTACCCAGATAGAATCATATCCCGATCGGGTCCTGGGTAATCCGGTGATAAAATCCATGCCAAGCTTGTCCCACTTTCATTCGGGTATTGGCATAGGCTGCAGTAATCCTGCTAGCTTCTGATGTTCTGCCTTCACTCTCTGACATACATCACATACGGCTACATACTCGGCAATATCCTTCTTTATTCCAGTCCACCAGAAATGCTCCTTCAAATCCAAATACATCTTGGTGTTTCCGGGGTGTATCAAGTATGGCGAGTCATGAGCTTCCTGTAGTATCAACTTCCCGATCTCGGCATTATTAGGCACATATACACGGTCCTCAAACCACAGGGTGTCATGCTCATCCTCACGAAACCTTTAGCTTTTCCTTCACACATCTTCTCCTTTATCTTGGCAGCTTCTTTGTCATCCTTCTGAGCTTCTTGAATCTTTCCCAATAACGTTGACTGAACCTCCAATGTTGCAACAAAACCTCTAGGGACTATCTCCAAACAAAGCTCCCTGAGATCCTCGGCTAACTCCTTTGGAAATCCTCCGCTCACGAGCGTATTGGCATAACTCTTCCGGCCTAAAGCGTCTGCTACGACATTGGCCTTGCCTGGATGATAGTGCAACTTCATATCATAATCCTTTATGAGCTGCAACCATCTCCTCTGCTTGAGGTTCAGCTCCTTCTGCGTGAAAATGTACTTCAAACTCTTATGATCCGTGTACACATCACAACGGTTTCCAATAAGAAAATGTCTCCAGGTCTTGAGTGCATGCACTACAGCTGCTAACTCCAAATCATGCGTAGTATAATTCAACTCATGGGGTCGAAGCTGACGTGAGGCATATGAAACAACTCTTCCGTCTTGCATAAGTACTCCTCCAAGTCCTAAACGAGACGCGTCGCAATACACTTGGAAATCCTTACGTATATCTGGCAGAATCAGCACTGGGGCTCTAACCAAACATTTCTTCAACTCCTGAAAACTTGCATCACATTCTTCAGTCCAATGGAACTTGGTGTCCTTCTTCAACAACGCCGTCATAGGCTTCGCAATCTTGGAAAAATTCTCAATGAATCTTCGATAGTATCCCGCGAGTCCAAGAAAACTGCGGATCTCTCCAACTGAGGTGGGTGCCGACCACTCAGTGACTGACTGAACCTTGGTAGGATCCACTGCTATACCTTCTCCTGATATAACATGTCCAAGAAATCCAACTTCCTTCAACCAAAACTCACATTTGCTGAATTTGGCGTACAACTGATGTTCTCTGAGCTTCTCGAGAACCAATCGCAAATGCCCTTTGTGTTCTTCTTCATTCCTCGAGTACACCAAAATATCATCAATGAACACCACGACAAACTTATCCAAGAACTCCATGAATACCTTGTTCATCATGCTCATGAAATAGGCGGGGGCATTAGTCAATCCAAATGACATAACCGTATACTCATATAGCCCGTACCGTGTGGTGAAAGCTGTCTTTGGTATATCCTTTTCTCGAATCTTCAGCTGGTGGTATCCTGATCGCAGATCGATCTTGGAAAATACTTTAGCTCCTTGCAACTGGTCAAACAAATCATTGATCATCGGCAGTGGGCTTGTTCTTGATTGTCACCTCATTCAAAGCACGATAATCAACAACCATTCTTAAAGATCCATCCTTCTTCTCAACCAAGAGCACTGGGGCTCCCCATGGTGATGAACTTCGTCGAATATAACCTTTCTCCAATAACTCCTTAATCTGTTTCTTGATCTCTTCTAGATCATTTGCGGGCATCCGGTACGGTCTCTTCGATATCGGTTCGGTGCCTGGCAACAGCTCTATCAAAACTCGATGTCTCGATCTGGCGGCATGCCTCGTAGCTCCTCTGGAAATACGTTTGGGTAATCCTTCACTACAGGCACTTCCTCCTGAACAACTCCTGAGAGAGAATTTACTTGGGTCCTCCTAGGCGCATGCTTGGATACATACTTGATCCTTTTTCCCTCCGGGGTGGTAAGTAAAATCGACTTACTGGCGCAATCGATGTTTCCCCCATACATCGATAGCCAATCCATTCCTAGTATCACATCCAATCCTTGTGACTCCAAAATTATCAGGTCTGAGGGGAAAACATGGCTTCCAATGGTCAATGGCATCTGAAAACAACCTTGACTTGCCATATACTCCGCTCCTGGTGAGCTTACTAACATAGGTGTCCTAAGTACTTTAGTGGGCAACTTATATTTATCCACGAAGCCCCTTGAAATGTATGAATGCGATGCACCAGTATCAAAAAGGACAACTACAGTAAATGACTTAACCAAAAACTTACCGACAACTGGATCAGGCTGCTCTTCAACCTCCTCCACATTCACGTGGTTCATTTGTCCCCTGTTGAAAGGGTTGGGCTTCTTCCCAGAGCTTCCATTGTCATTTCCGTTCTTTGCTTCAGGGCACTCAGTGGCATAGTGTCCAGTCTTCCCGCACTTAAAACAAGTAATGTGACTTAGGTCCTCCTTGGCGGGTGTGGCTGGATTAGAGCGGTTTTGATTGCTGCTTGCTCCATTCCCGTTCCCATTCTTGGGGCCACTGTGGTTATGCGAACTTCCTCCATTGTGGGTATGGCCTCCATGGTTATGGGTAAATCCTCCCGAGTTCGGGGTAAAACGGGGCTTCTATTGAGCTCCAGAATTGTACTTTCCTTGTCCATACTTCCTCTTGCGGCTCTCAATCTGCTGCTGCTTCCCTTCAATCATAAGAGCCTTGTGTACCAACTCCTGGTAGTTGTTAAATGTTGCCACCATCAACTGCATGCTCATCTCATCATTCAGCCCTTCCATAAACTTCTCCTGCTTCGCGGCATCTGTGGCCACATCATCTGGGGCATAGCGAGATAGCTTACTAAAGTCATCTACGTACTGAGCCACAGTACGATTTCCCTGGCACAAGTTGCGAAACTCGCGCTTCTTCATGCTCATATCCCTAGTTGAGACATGGGCTGTGCGGAATGCTTGCTGAAACTGATCCCAAATTATATTGGCTATTGGGAAAGTGGTCGTGTAATTCTCCCACCATGAAGCTGTTGGTCCATCCAATTGATGTGCGGCAAAGTGCACCTTCTCAGCATCTGTGCAACCCGCGGTGGTCAATTCCCTTCCAATCTTGCGTAGCCAGTCATCGGCAACTATTGGCTCGGTGCCACTGGAAAACACCGGCGGCTGCAACCTCAGAAAACGGGCTAAGTTGTCAACTGGAGGTGGTGGCGGCGGGTTGTTGTTGTTGTTGTTTTTGCCTTGGTTCTGGACTAATATCTGCATCAAGGCATTCTGCTGTTGGATCAACTGAGTGATCTCCGGTGGGAAGACAAATCCGGTGTCACGTCTCGGAGGCATCTGATGGGTTTAGAGGGGAGAGATTAGAATAGAAATGAGGTCTAGTGAGAAAGCACTAACAATATGCACATGAGACAAACACAATCATATCACACCAAATCAATTCAAGCAACGGCATGCAATCGGTCTAGAACTATCGTTACGAAGTGCTCGGACTACTACTAATATATGGTGGTCTACTAGAAATATTGATCGGTGGAAGACTCCATGATATCTGCTCCAGCTTCGTCTTCATAATCATCATCACTACCATCAGGGTCGGAGTCGGTGTCGTCGATGATGATGTAGTCTTCAGAACGAATTTCCTTGGGTTCGTCGTCTTCTCCTCCTGGTGCAGGGTCTCCCATAAAATCTCCTAGCTTTCTTGTCAAGTCGTCGTTCTTCTCCACAAGTATTGCGATTTCTTCCTCATATCCATTGCGAGTAGACTTGAGTTCCTCTTCTAGCTCCATGTTCCTGGTCATCACCTTCTTCTATCATGCTTGCGCACATCTGGTTCTCCCGACGACGAATGTGCTGGTTTAACTCCTAGATGAAAGCTGCAATGGACCGGTCTCTCCTAGTGTTGATCATCTCCCATTGCTCATCTCGATGCCGACATATCTGGTAGATAGTGTCTTTCAGATCCTTGCTGTAGACTTCGCCGATGTGTCCCATGGTGATGTGGGCTGCCATGCTCTTTCCTAAACTCCAGGTTGGTGCATCAAAGGAAAATTCTATGGGCTCAGTAACTGGCGTGAATGTCCTTCCTGGAACTTGAACTCGAATCATCCAGCGCTCTTCTTCTGGTAAAGTGGCGGTGTAGGTCCCAGTGAAGCTTGGTATTCCGATGTTCAGGTACCTAGTGACTTCCTTCAAGTGTCGTCCAAAGGGTGTGTCGGGCTGCTCTCTAGGCTATAAATAGCCGCCCCCTACAACCACTAGCTGGTTGGCTGCTCCGAGAGAAACTGACACTTGTCATTGAGAGCATCCCATCCTCCGAGGACTTGGAGCGAAAATCATCAAGTGGGAAAACCCAAACCCAAACACCTACAAACCCAAAGTGATTGAGCATCACTGAAGAGATTGATCCTGTGTGGATCCGACGCTTGTTAACTTTGAAGACTGTGCATCTTCCAGACGGTTAGGCGTCATGGTCTGACCATCCAAGAGGAAATTGTGGATCGCCGAGTGACCGAGTTTGTGAAGGTTTGGAAGTCACCTTAAGACTTACCACGAGTGATTGGGCGAGGTCTGTGTGACCTTAGCTCAAGGAGAATACGGTGAAGACTGTGTGTCCGGGACTGTGTGTCCTCAGGTTTAAATACCTAGCCGCTCCAACCAGACGTACAACTGTCACAACAGTTGGAACTGGTCAACCAAATCATTGTCTTCACCAAGCCTACTGGTTCTATTTCCTCAACTCTTCCATTTCCTCATTACTATGTTGTGTGCTTGTTCATATCTGTTTGAAGACTTTGACTGAAGGCTTTCTCAATTTCCTCAGTTCAATTTCTCCAGTTTGTTTGTCTTCATCCTATTTTATCCCGTGCTTACGCTTCTTGTACTTCGTGTCTGTTTACATTTCATCACGATGTCCATGTTTATGTTGTGTCATATATGCATCTGAGTACTTATTCCGCTGCAAGTAGTTCTTCGCTTAGGAATTTCCTCACCCTGAAATTCCTCAGTGAAGAATTCATAAAAATCGCCTATTCACCCCCTATAGTCGACAACACACTTTCAGTTGGTATCAGAGCAAGGTACTCCCTTGTTCTGTGTGATTTTGGTTTAACCGCCTGGAGTTTTAGTTATGTCAACCGCAGGTATGATCAACGTCTCTGCTGGGTGTCCTACCTTCGATGGGACGGACTACCCATACTGGAAGAATAAGATGCAAATGCATCTTGAGGCAATTGATAACGATCTCTGGTATGTTGTGGAGAATGGTGTCCCCTCTGTCACTCCTACCATCAATGCTGCTGATGTGAAGAGATTCAAGAAACTCGACTCACAAGCGAAGAATATCATATGTGGCCATCTAAGCAAAGGGCAGTATGGTAGAGTGAGTGCTTTGTAAACTGCCAAGCTTATCTAGGATAGGCTGTCCAAGGTCAATGAAGGAGTCTCAACACAGCATGACTCTCGAGTTGACGTTCTTCGCAATCTCTTCAACCGGTTCAAAAGACTCGACAATGCAAATGTTCATGTAGCAACCCGACCTCAGACGGTCAAGTCTCTGTGCTTCAGTGTCATCCCTGGATCGGTAATGCTGACACACACAGTACTCGAAGGATTTATAACAGAGTAGCAATCACACACTTATTACATCGAATGTCTCCAAAAGAGAACTTATTACAATAAATATGGCTTATGGCCATCTAAATAAGATAACAATGGAAGGCTTGGAAGATAAAGTGAGTCCATCAACTCCAACGGCATAGCTGAGCGCATGACAAACGACCTAGCGCACCTTACTCTTCGTCTGAAAAGTCTGCAACATGATATGTTGCAGCCCGAAATGGGTCAACATGGAATATGCTGGCAATATACCACAGTAGAGCAATAAACAGATAAATGCTAACACTACCTGCAAATATGGCTGGTGGAGGCTCTATGGTTATAATGTTTTGCGAAAAGCCAATTTTTCCATACAACAAAGGAATAGATTTTAATTTATCTATCATGGTGGTTGAAACATCATTGAGAAGGTTCCTCCAACTCAATCCCATTTAAAGTAATCATTTACGACGCAACAAATTAATTTAGAGTGATGAGATCAAATCAATAATTCAAGTATCAGATACTCAAGATGTCCATAACCGGGGACACGGCTAACCATGATTAGTTTATACACTCTGCAGAGGTTTGCGCACTTTTCCCCACAAGATTCGATCTCCTCCGTTGGATTTCTCGCACTACTGGTGTTTGAGAAACGGATGAATGAGACACAGTCTTTAAGAAACATTTACTCTTTACTCTGGGTAGACAGTTACACCTACTTTCCCTCTACATCTGCTAGCCTGGGTGGCGGACCGTAGGATGATCACACAGGTACTTCGGGATATCCTAGGACAACACTGGATTCTCCAGGTGCACAAACCAACAATCCACCTAGATGTGTATTCAAGTAGCCACCTTAAGTTAACCATTAATTAACAACCTCACATCTTTCATGGATTCACTCACCCAAACCACGTCTACGAGCATAGCATAGCAACGTAAGCATAACGTAGAAGTAACTCCCAAGGTTTGATAACATAAAGTCAATAGTTCTACTTCATCAACTACTTCCAATTACCCACATGTTAATCACAACCTAATCATGCAGTGTTTGAGGATTGTAACTAATGCATAAAAACTGGGTATGAAAAGAGTATGATCAATGTGTTATTGCCTTGCTGACGATCTGCAAATCCTAGAGACTTGTAGTAGCACTCTCCGCACTCCGAGAATTCTATCGCAAACAAACAATAGCATACATAAGCACCCAACTAGAAGCACGATAAAACTCAAATAAGAAGATCTAACCAGAAAGTTCAACTAAAGAACTCCGGTTTGCAAAAAGAATCAACTCAAACGGAGCAACGAAACTCAAACCACGAAAGAAACAAGATCCGTTTACTAAACTGGACTAAATCAAATTTTATAGTACCAAAATCTTGCTCAAGTTGGTTAAATATAAAGAGGGCTTCAAGACGAAGGTCTAGGCGCTTGTTTCACCTGATTTGGATAAACGAGCGAAAAGATAAACTAAAATGAAGATCAAGGCAGAAATCACGATCGAAAATAATCGCGGAAAAACCCTGGAAAATAAAACGAGACGAACAGGCTAATGAACGAACGTTCGCTGTCTGCGGCTAACTGACGAACAGCGTTCGTCGAAACGAACGAACGGACGAACGTCCGTTAAATAACCGAACCAAACAAAATAAAAAAAATGCATCAAGGGTTTCTTAAAAAAACCGATCGGTTTTTACCTAAACCGAAAAACCAGGCGTCGGATCCGGCGTACGGCGGCGGCGGCTCCGGCGACTTGTGGTGGCTCCGGCGAGGCAAGGTGGCGGCGGGGCGACGGCGGGGTGCGGGCGGGGTGAGGCGAGGCGGGGTGAGGGCGGCGGCGGGGCAGGTTATAAAGGGGAGGGGGCGACTCGGCTTGGCGCAGGGGCAACCGGACGGCGGCGGCGTCCTGGACTCCGGTGGAGTCCGGTTGGGCACGGGGCGCGCGCGGGGGGAGGCGTTGGCGGTGCCGGGTCGGCTGGGCTTCTGCCCAGTTCGGTCCGCGAAGATTTTTATTAAACAGATTCCGCCAGAAAAATCCTAGAAAATAAAAATAAAAATCTAAAATACCAAAACAAATTTTCACCGTCTAAATAGAATATTTAGAACAAAGTGAACATTTTCTTGGCCCTAAAATGAAATTTTGAAAAATGCATATTTTTCTAATTCGAATAAAATTATTTATTTGATTTTAATATTTTTCCTCCAATATTTCTTTTATTTTGGAGAAGTCATATTATCTCCTATCGTTTATTTTTATATTGGAAATATTTTCGGAGAGAAAAAAATAAAACCAAAATGATCCTTGTTTCGATATTTGAGAAAATTCAAATATGAAAAACGTGAAATCCCCAACTCTCTCCGTGGGTCCTTGAGTTGCTTAGAATTTCGAGGATCGCGAAACGAAATGCGATAAAATATGATATGCATGAATTACCTTTGTATAACATTCCAAATTGAAAATTTGGGATGTTACAGTTCAGCAAACCTTCGATCGCCTCACTGACATCTCAAATGAGCTTCAAACACTTGGTGCCGCTGACATCACCGACCACGAGGTGGTGAAGAAATTGCTGAGATCGCTTGATTCCTCATTTGATACTCTGGCACTGATGATACAAGAACGTGGAGATTACAAGTCACTTGATCCCGCTGATATCCTCGAGAGGCTAAACACTCATGAGTGTCAACTTGCTGAAAAGAGAGATCTCTATGGACCGAGCTATGGCAGATCACGCGCTCTGAAAGCCAAGGCAGTATCTGAATCTGAAGGTGAAGATTCTAGTAGCAGCCTTGCTGAAGAACTGAGCCAGGAGCTAGCAATGCTCGTGAAGAAATTCCAGAAGTTCTCACGGCATGGTCGCTTTGCAAAGTCCTCAAGAAGTGATGATTCCTCATCCCATGACTACAAGAAGAGATTGTGCCACAAGTGCAAGAAACCTGGTCACTACATTCAAGACTGTTCTCAGTGGGAAAAGGAATCAAAGAAGAAGAAATACAAGGATTACAGTTCTGATGACTCAAAGAAGAAGAAGAAATCTTCAAAGTCTTCATCATCAAAATCCTCGAAGTCTTCTTCACACAAGAAGAGCAGCTCTAAGAAGGCTCGGGCATTCATTGGCATGGAGATGGACTCTGAAGCTGAATCTGAGGAACATGAGGAAGAGGAGGCATCTGAGGATTCAGAATCTGGTGTGGCGAGCCTAGCCCTCGCTACTGCGTTCGTCAGCAAGTCCATCTTCAACTCTGAGGAGAATGACTTCTCCAACAAGGCTGATGATGGCGATAATGACTACGCTCCCACCTATTGCTTCATGGCAAAGGGTGCCAAGGTACTCAAATATCCCTCCTCTGAATCAAGTGAGGATGAATCTAATGAAAACCTCAAGCCTAGCTACCCTAAACTTGCTAAGATTGCCGTGAAACAACAAAAGTCTTTTGAAAAGGTTCAAACTATGCTAGACAAAAGTGATGATATGTTGAGTGAAGAAATGGATCGCACTAAAACTTTGACTGAAAATCTTCAGAGACTTCAGTGTAAGTTTGACAACCTTCAAAGTCATCATAATACTCTCTTATCTGATCATGAGAAGCTTTCTTATGAATTTCTTCAAAGAAAGCAAGATCTTGAGAAGCTAAGGGAGAGTTATGAAGATCTTCAGAAGGAGCGTGATTCATTACTAGCTCAACAAATCAGTGCTGCTCAGGAAGAATTCATTCCTCCATGTTTGAAGTGCATTGAACGTGAATCTGCTAATTCTTCACCTGAAAGTTCAAATGCTTCTATTGCTGCAAATTCTTCATCTGTCTCTGCTATCACTAATTCCACATCTAAGGACATTCCTAGTATCACTGACAATGCATGACTGAAGGAATCGTATATAATAGGCATGTACAAAAGCCTCAAAGGGCATCAGGCTCTTTGTGATGTGCTTAAAAAGCTGATCCTCAACAGGAACCCTAGGAAAGAGGGTATTGCCTTTGAGAGGAAACTCAATGCTGATGGAACATACTGGAAGCCTGAGCAGTACCCCAAAACCTCATGGGTTGCTGCAAAGGGACCTCCAGTAGATCCATCTACTCTATCCGGCTTTACATGTGAATCTCCTCATTCTTCTGATGAGGCATTTGACTCAAACTTTAAGCTGTTCAAAAATCAGAATGGTGAAGTATTTGCTAAATATGTTGGCACTAACTGCAGGAATAGCTCCCCTATGAAGAAAATCTGGGTTCCCAAAAGGTGCCTTGAAAGTCTTCAGGTGAATGTCATCATGACACCACCTGTGAAGAATAGGAACCCAAGTCCTCACGTGGATCAAATTCCTCAAAAGGATCAAAGTCCTCATATGAGCATCATCGTGCTAATGCTTCTGTTTCGCAGGGAAGAACTAAGGGCTATGAATATGAGCATTATTCCTCTAACCATTATGTTCATAAGTCCTCCAAGAATTTCTCTGCTTATTCATATGCTTACCCTGACTCCTCTTATGTGAAACAAAGTGTACTGGCTTCTATGCCACCTTTCTCTTATGGAGCTCGCAGAATGATGAACTCTTTGCCGCCCCTTCAGATGAGGGTGGTGAAGAAAAAGAACTAATCTCTTATGCAGGGACAGGTCTCCACACGAACTTAAACGTCTGAATAATTTGCTGGAGACCTGAATATGCTTTAATGGACACAAGCTAATCATGAAGAAATGAATTTTCATTTCTCACGTCCTCATTCTGTTTTATCTGTTCTATTGCTTGATGAAATTGATCTGATGAAATTGATGTCATATTCTTCACTGATGAAGTATATGAGTTCGTAAGCTGCACTAATTCATCTGCAGGATGATTAACCCAAAGCCACTGAATGGGTCCTCGATAGTGGATGTAGAAATCACATGACTGGTGAAAATAATCTGTTGATGGACGCTCCCTTATCTCCATCACATCTGAAGCATATCACCTACGCTGACAAAGGAAAAAGCAAGGTATTGGGTCTTGGTAAGGTTGCGATCTCAAAGGATCGACACATGGACAAAGTCATGCTTGTCGAGTCCTTAGGATTCAACCTCATGTCAGTCTCAATGCTTTGTGATCTTGATATGGTTGTTATCTTTGGCAAGTATCGTTGTGTTGTGATCATGGAAGCTGAACATTCCAAAGTCTTCGAAGGCTTTAGGAGAGGAGATCTGTATATTTTGATTTTTCCACAGGACCACAACCAGCTATATGTCTACTTGCAAAAGCTTCAGAAGGCTGGCTATGGCATCAACGACTTGGTCATGCTGGCATGAGGAACTTGCACATGCTCACGAAGAAGAAGCATGTCATTGGCATTGAGAATGTCAAATTCCTCAAGGATTACTTGTGCGGAGCCTATGAAGCTGGAAAGATGACCAAGGCCAAGCATCCCGCGAAGACTATCATGACTACCACTCGACCATTTGAATTGCTTCACATGGATCTCTTTGGAAGTCTTCAAACGATTTTCCTCGAGGGCTTCAACCAACTTTGGTGTGAAGATCAAGCACATCAGAAGTGACAATGGAACCGAGTTCAATAATACTGGTCTTGATGACTATCTTGATGAACTTGGTATTACTCATGAGTTATCTACTCCTTATACTCCTCAGCAGAATGGCGTCGTGGAGTGCAAGAATAGGACTCTTGTTGAGATGGCTTGCACTATGCTTGATGAATACAAGATGCCTCATCATTTCTAGATTGAGGCAATTGATACTGCATGCCACATCATCAACAGGGTATATCTTCAAAAATTCTTCAAGAAGACTGCATATGAACTCCTCACTGAATGGATTCAAGCTATGCAAGAAGAATTACATCAATTCGAGCTCAACAACGTCTGGGAACTGGTCAAACGTCCAGATCCTCGCAAGCACAATATCATTAGCACAAAGTGGATCTACCGCAACAATCAAGATGAAAATGGCCTTGTGGTGAGGAATAAGGCACGGCTTGTAGCTCAAGGCTACACACTGGTTGAAGGAATTGATTTCGATGAAACTTTTGCACATGTTGCTAGACATGAAGCTATTCGCATATTACTTGCTTATGCTAACCATCATAATATCATCTTATATCAAATGGATGGGAAAAGTGCATTCCTCAATGGTAAGCTTGAGGAAGAAGTATATGTTGCTCAACCCCTAGGTTTTGAAGATCCAAAGCATCCTGGCAAAGTCTTTAGACTCAATAAGGCCCTCTATGGCCTCAAGCAGCCCCTCGGGCATGGTATGATACTTTGAAGGAATTCCTCATGAAGAAAGGCTTCAAACCCAGTTCACTTGACCCAAATCTTTTCACCAAAACCTATGATGATGAATTATTCGTCTGCCAAATATATGTTGATGATATTATCTTTGGCTGTACTAACCAACATTATAGTGATGAATTTGCCTATATGATGAGTGAAGAATATCAAATGTCTATGATGGGAGAATTGAAATTCTTCTTAGGTCTTCAAATTCGTCAACATCGCAATGGCATCTTCATATCTCAGGAGAAATACCTCAAGGATGTATTGAGGAAATTCGGCATGCAAGATTGCAAAGGCGTCAAAATCCCTATGCCCACAAGTGGCCATCTATGCACTGATGAAAATGGTATTGACTTCAATCAAAAGGTATACCGCTCCATGATTGGTTCTTTATTGTATTTATGTGCATCTAGGCTAGATATTATGCTTAGTGTTTGCATGTGTGCCCGATTTCAAGCTACACCGAAGGAATCACACCATAAGGCTCTGAAGCATATTCTTCGATATCTAGCTCACAGACGAACACTTGGATTATGGTATCCCAAGGGCTCGGCTTTTGATCTCATTGGATATTCAGACTCTGACTATGCTGGTGATCGTGTGGAACGCAAGTCAACATCAGGCACATGCCATTTCCTCGGACGATCCTTGGTCTGTTGGTCCTCGAAGAAACAGAATTGCGTATCACTGTCTACTGCTGAAGCTGAGTACATTGCTGCTGGTTCTTGTTGTGCTCAATTGCTATGGATGAAGCAAACCCTCAAGGACTACGGCATCAACATGAACAATGTACCTCTCTACTGTGACAATGAGAGTGCCATCAAGATTGCTCATAACCCAGTTCAACACTCGAAGACAAAGCACATTCAGATTCGTCATCATTTTCTTCGTGATCATGTGTTGAAGGGCGACATCTCTATTGAGCATGTGAAGACTGAAGAACAGCTAGCCGATATCTTCACAAAGCCCTTGGATGAGAAGAGATTTAGCAAGTTGCGGTGTGAGCTAAATATCCTAGAATCTTTGAATGTCCTTTGAAAAGGACACACATCCTAACACTTATGCAAAATTGATGACTTAGATGTGCAACACACGAAGAAACGTTTTTCTTCAATCAATGAATACTAACACTCTAAGTGTGAAGAAATTAATGAAGAATTTGGTTCTCAGAGCCCTACGACAATTATACGCGGTGTCTGAAATCATCATTCTTATACGGTGGGTCACGCCACCAACAAAAGTTGAAATTCTTCAATTTGAGTTTTTTTTTCATTTTTGAAATTCCTCAGTTGTTCAATTTCTTCAACTTTTAGATGTCTTCACTCTTTCCGTTGTTGTTCTTCATTGGCTATATATATATATATATATATATGAGTTTATGTCCTCTACATCATTCACTTATTGCTATTTCTTCAAGTTGCTTTTTCTGCTAAGTGAATGTTATCGGACCCTTCCCCCTCTATGCTAAACTCAACCCAGTCTGTTCACAAATTCTTCATACGCGTTCTATTTGAAACTCGTTCAAAATCTTCACTGTGTCCTTGTCAGCTGAAGAATTTGCGAGCAAAACATTAAAATATTCTAATATGAATTTTCGGATTTTGCCGCTCAAACCGTTCCACATTCTACGATAGGACTTATCTATTCACCCACGATCTCACACGTTCTCCGTCTCTCTGTACGTGGGTGACACATGTCGCACGAATGACAAGGGTCAGGGGTACGTTCGTCCATTTTCCTCGGACGAGCGGTTTTTCACCTCGGCTATAAATACCCCTCCCCTCCTCACTTCATTTTTATTCCGCTCGATCTCACTCCCTCGCTCCAGCTCTCAAAACCTAGCGCCACCGCTACTTCCATCGTCGTTGGTGAGGAAGAGCTTCGCTGCCTCAACCTCGTCGTCGTCGTACTCGCGCCGGCCGCGGATTTCTTCACTCCGCCGCTGCTGTAGCTGTCTTCCTCTGCCAAGTTAGGGTGTGGAAGATCTGAACTGACGAACTTCTAAATCTACACTTCACAGTTCGTCGTGTTCTTCGTCAAGGGTAATTAAAATTTACTTTTACTGCCCTTGTTGATTTTGATGATTTCTATAAAATCTTCAAAAGGTGTTTATTCTTCAAATCTTCACACGCTAAACACCTCACACAACTTATGTTCTTGATCTGTTTCCCTAAGCAACTTTTTTCTTCAAGACTCCTCAATTGTGTGGATTTTCAATCTGTACAACTTTGGAACCTAAGTCAAAGAACGCTTAGTGAAATTCTTCAAGACTCATCTGGTCAAATTCCTCAAACTTGTTCTTTTTTGCAAAAACTTCTGAGAACGCATATGACCTCCCCAAATTCCTCGCAACTATACTCTATTCACAGGTACACATGTCCGCTGCTGAATCACTTGGTTCTCATCAACTTAACTCATTTGCAGCGTTCCTCGAAGAAAAGTTGCATACCTCTTCAGAGAACTCTATTGTTCAGATTGCTCAACTGAAGAAAATGGCTGACGGCAAGAAACCTCAGAAGGGAGGCAAGAAACTGGAAGTCAACACAACATTTGAGATTCCTGATGAAAGCTATGCAGGGTATTGCACTTCTGATAAAGCCAAACCTGGCAAGGAGACCAAGAATGAGCGCAAAGTGCGCATACAGAGGATAGAGAGGAGATGGGCCAGAGAATGGAGGGAGTATAGATATGTCACTCCTAAGTACATGAAGAAATTCGCTCTTCACCCTCCATGCCCAAGACCTCCATTGGCACCAGGCCAAGAAGCTGATCCTACCAGCCTCAAGCGTGGTGAGGACTATCCTGATGAATGGGCTAAACGGCAAGCTCAGTACAAGCGAAAGTGGCTAAGGAAGCAGTGAGGAAATTCAATGAAGACTCTGCTGCCGCTGCCACTGCTGAGGCCTCTGCGAGCAAGCCTAAGAAGGCCATGCCCAAGAAGCCTGCACACAAGCCCAGTGCTTCTTCTTCAATGCCCTCACGGCCAAGCTCCTTAGCAATGCCCTCACGGCCCAACTCATCAAATCCCTCACGACCAATTCCTCAAGCTGCTCCAGCTCCTCAAGTTGCAAAACCCTCAGCTCCTCCTTCCAAGTCCTCAACACGTGTGCATCTCGCCTCGTGCCAAAGAACAACAGGCATCTCTATTGCCTCAGGAGCCTCTGCAAGTTTTTCAGCTCCTCCGCATTCCTCAACTAGCCCCACTCTACTGAAGACTAAGGCCGCTGCTGGACGAGGTTCTCGACCAAGTCTGCCCAAGAAGTAGGTCGCCCTCCAAGTCCCGTCTGATGAAGACGAAGCTGATGATGAGGAACTGGCCGAAATCATCAGAGACAGACAACAAAGGGCCGCTAGAGCCAAGGGTAGTGCTGTGCCACTTTTGTTGGATCCGAAGAAGATCCTGGATTTCATTGATCTATGGCACAAAGATCCAAACACTCCCTTGCCAGAATTGAATCTCACACCTGGCCAAAGTCATATGTTGCCGGCTTTCATTGCTGAAGAAAACTGGAAATTTGAGAAAGCCAAGAAGGTGAAGAAAGCTCAGTACAAGAAAGAGTGCTTCCTGAAGCAAAATGTGTTGAAGCTATCACCTGATGAACTTATTGCTCTACAAGCTGAAATCAAGAGTCTAAGTGATGAATTTGATGCATACCGTGCAGAATGGCTTGGAGCCAAAGTCAGATTCGTTAAATTGGCGAAGGGATTTACATCCAATGTTGCTGCTCCAACGCACATTGAAATTCCTCAGGGTGAAGCATCTGCTCAACCTACTGAAGAACATGCCAGCACCGCTGATGAAAATCAGGCTGCTGATGAACCTGAGAGTACCAGGGCTGATGACTGCATTCCAGCCGCTAAAGAAACTGCCAGGGCAACCACTAGTGTTGCGCCTGAAGAACAAGTCAGGCCAGCTGAAGCTTCAACCGCTGTGCCTGAAGAAACTGACCATGCCAGGACAACTGCATCAGTTGTGCCTGAAGAAAATGAACCAATTTCCTCTGCTCGTCCTGCACCTACACCAAGTCCAATTCTTCCTTCTGCATCAGAAGCTAAGAAGACCAAGGCTACGGAGCGTGCAGTAGTGAAGAAAAGGAAAGCATCAACTTCATCAGAATCTTCAGCTCTGAAGAAGATGAAGAAATTGACAAGCTCTTTTGAGAATCCTATGGATGCTGTTCCAGTCTCATGCATGCCATCAAAGGAACTTGTTCCTTTTGGTGAAGACTATGTGATCCCAAGTGGATCCGATGAAGATGTTCCTTCTACTGCTTATTCAGAGCAGTTGGACGAAGAAATTGAAGTGGATACAATCCCTTCAACCCCAGTTGTCTCATCGCCCGTGCCTCAGTTCACAGCTGAAGAGGCAGACGTTTAAGAATTAAGTGAAGAAGATGAGGATGTGGACATTGGGAGCACAACACCAGTGATGAATGATGACTTTTGGGAAAGTCAGCACCCCAATTCTCCTTTGTTCACTCCTCTGCAACAAATTCCTCAGTCCCCAGTGCATACTAAAGTTCAAATGGGCTCTGAAGAACCTCGGACCACTCCATCCATTCATGAAGAAATTCCAGCCACTAGTGCTGATGAACAAGCTGCTGAAGAATTGAAGAACCAGGCTGCAACTTGAAAGCACAAGTGCTCCCTGGGTGATTTTGGTAATTAATGTCAACATATCTCTTATTGGACTAATGTTTTCATCTAGTATGTTTCAGATAAGTTCAACAATGGAGTGGCGTGGACTAGAGGATGTGGAACCCCTTCAAGATGATAAGGACAAAGGATTGGCTCAAGCTCAAAGTTCAGGACTCTACATTTTCTATTTTAGTGATCCAAGATCACATTGAGTCCATAGGAAAGCCAATACTATTAAAAGGGGATGAGGTGTTGCTTAATGGCTTGCTTGCTCAAAGTGCTTAGTGATATGCTCCAAAGCCCTCAACCACTTTCTCACATCCACATATGTCCCAAACCAAAAGTCAAACTCGGCCCCATCGGAATTTCCTATCCAGCGCCACCGAGTTCACTTGACATAGCCACTGCCAGAAACCCTAGTCAATTCGGTCTCACCGATGGGATCTCGGTCTCACCGAGATGGGCTTGCCAACTCTCTGTTGCCTATTGCAGTAATTTTGGTCTCACCGAAATACGCAATCGGTCTCACCGAGTTTGCATGGCTAACTCTCTGTTTTGCTTATTACCCAAATCGGTCCCACCGAGTTTGTGTAATCAGTCCAACCGAGATAAGGCTTTACCCTAACCCTAGCACATCGGTCCTACCGAGTTGATCATGTTGGCCGCACCGGAAATCCTAACGTTCACATTTTGAACTAAATCGGTCTGACCGAGTTTTCTGATTCGGTCCCACCGAGTTTGGTGATTTGTGTGTAACAGTTAGATTTTGTGTGGAGGCTATATCTACGCCTCCACCCACTCTTCATTCGTGGAGAGAGCCATCAGAACATGCCTACACTTCCAACACACATTTTCTGAGAGAGAACCACCTACACTTGTGTTGAGGTCAAGATATTCCATTCCAACCACATAAATCTTGATCTCTAGCCTTCCCCAAGTTGCTTTCCACTCAAACCCTCTTTCCACCAAATCCAATCCTATGAGAGAGAGCTGAGTGTTGGGGAGACTATCATTTGAAGCACAAGAGCAAGGAGTTCATAATCAACACACCATTTATTACTTTTGGGAGAGTGGTGTCTCCTAGATTGGTTAGGTGTCACTTGGGAGCCCCCGTCAAGATTGTGGAGTTGAACCAAGGAGTTTGTACGGGCAAGGAGATCGCCTACTTCGTGAAGATCTACCCTAGTGAGGCAAGTCCTTCGTGGGCGATGGCCATGGTGGGATAGACAAGGTTGCTTCTTCGTGGACCCTTCGTGGGTGGAGCCCTCCGTGGACTCGCGCAACCATTACCCTTCGTGGGTTGAAGTCTCCATCAACGTGGATGTACGATAGCACCACCTATCGGAACCACGCCAAAAATCTCCATGTCTCCAATTGCGTTTGCACACTCCAATCCCATCCCTTTACATTCTTGCAACTTGCATGATTTACTTTCCGCTGCTCATATACTCTTGTCATGCTTGCTTGATATGTATTGTGAATGTTTAAACTTGTGCTGAAACTCCACTTCAACTTAAAGAAATTAAAAATTGCAACTTTTCTTACTAAGAGTCTGTTCACCCCCTCTAGACACCTCTTCTTGATCCTTTCAATTGGTATTAGAGCATTGGTCTCCATTGCTTTGGTTTAAACACCTTTGGAGGAAGATGGATGATTCTACATTGGGGAGTCTTAGACATAGAGTGCCTATACTTGATGGAGAGTACTTTCATGAGTGGAAAGATGAGATGCTTGAGATTTTCAATGAATATCATTTAACCAAGTACATTACTACTCCTTGTGCTCGCTTTGTTGATCCTTTGCATCCCACACCCGATGAGGATCTTGACATGATTCACAATCTTAGAACTATCAATCTTATTGTTAGAGGATTGCCTAAAAATTTGATTGCTAGCTTACCTGCTCTAGATTGTGCTTACACCATATGGAGATTTCTAGAGGAACGATTCCCAAATTATGCCTTGCAAAATCTAGATGAGATTCTCCATAAGTCTATTGCCTTGAATAGGATGAGTACTAGTGATCCTAAGTTTGATGAGTGCCTATTTGAGCTTCGTGATCTCATGCGTGCCAAAGGATATGTTGGAATTATTAGCAATATCATTTCCGAAGTCATTAGGATTCATAGAGATGAACATTGTTACGGTCATACTTCTAATGAATCACTCTCTCTAAAAATTGATCCATCACATGACGATGTTGAACATGGATGCTATGATGAGAATGATGATAGTGACCATGATATTGATGATGCGATGAGACACTTTGTTCTTATGGCTAATCTTCGCGGCTACATGGCTGGAGGAAAGGAATGGGCCCTTGATAGTGGATGTACTGATCATATGACTGGAGACAAAGATATGTTCCGTGAGCTTGCTGAGAACGATGGCCCTCGAAAGTATGTCACTTTCGGTGATGACTCAAAGGGTAAGGTGGTTGGCCTTGGTAAGGTGGCCATCTCACATAATAGCTCCATACAAAATGTTATGCTCGTTGAATCTCTTGGCTACAATTTACTTTCCGTATCTAGGCTTGCTAACTTTGGATTCAATGTCCTATTTACTGAAGTAGATTGCCAAGTGTTTCGTAGGGATAATCATAAAATGGTCTTTACCGGTATCCGTAGAGGTGATCTATACATTGTTGATTTCACTAAAAAGGATCAACCTAGAACTTGCTTTATTGCTAAATCTTCGAAAGGTTGGTTGTGGCATAGAAGGTTAGGCCATGTGGGCATGCGAAATCTTGATAAGCTTATTAAAGGTGATCATATCCTTGGAGTAAAAGATGTTATATTTGACAAGGATAGACTTTGTAGTGCGTGTCAAGCAGGAAAACAAGTTGGAGGAAGTCACCCCGTGAAGAACATTATGACCACAACAAGACCGCTCGAGCTACTTCATATGGATGTCTTTGGTCCCAATGCTTACAAGAGTCTCGGTGGTAACTCATTTCGTCTAGTCATAGTTGATGATTTTTCAAGATTTACGTGGGTGTTCTTTCTTGATGATAAATCGCAGGTCCAAAAGATCTTCAAGAGCTTCGCTAGGAAGGCCCAAAATCAATTTGAAGTGAAGATCAAGAAGGTTCGCAGCGAGAATGGAACGGAGTTCAAGAACGCAAATGTGGACACCTTTCTTGACGAAGAAGGGATTTCACACGAGTTCTCGGCTACGTACACACCTCAACAAAATGGAGTTGTTGATAGGAAGAACCGAACTCTTATTGAGATGGCAAGAATGATGCTTGATGAGTACAAGACTCCAAAACACTTTTGGGCGGAAGCGGTTGAGACAGCTTGTCATGCAAAAAATCGCTTGTATCTTCACAAGCTACTCGGCAAGACAGCATACGAGCTCCTCACCGGTAACAAACCCCAAGTTGGATACTTTTGAGTATTCGGCTCAAAGTGTTACATTCTTGATAAGCATCGTTCTTCTAAATTTGCTCCTAAATCCCATGAAGGCTTCCTACTTGGTTATGGCTCAAACTCTCACACTTACCGTGTCTACAACAATTTCACCCGAAAGGTTGAAGAGACGGTAGATGTGAAGTTTGATGAATCTAACGGCTCACAAGTAGAGCAATTTCCAATTGATGTAGGAGATAAAGACCCTTCGGAAGCAATCCAAGACTTGTCTATTGGAAAGATTCGACCAACGGAGGTGAAGGAGAGTACCTCATTCGTCCAAGTGGAAGCTTCTATCTCACGACACGGTGAACCAAGAGTTGACATGGAAGCATCCACGAGTGGGACACATCAAGATGAAGAAAACGAGGAAGTACACCAAGATGAACCTCATCAACCTCCTTCTCCACCACGACAAGAGAACGACAACGTCAACAATGAAGAAGGCCAAGATGATGAAGAGGATGTTCCACCCCGACCCAAGCAAAAGTTACCACGAGTTCGAGCAAGAGTCTCAAGAGATCATCCCGTCGAACAAATCTTCAATGATATTCAAACCGGGAGAATCACTCGCTCTAAAACTCGTTTGGCTAATTTTTGTGAACATTATTCATTCATCTCGAGCATTGAACCTATGAAGGTTGAAGAAGCATTGGAAGATCCGGATTGGATAAACGCCATGCATGAAGAGCTACACAACCTTGAGAGAAATCAAGTGTGGACATTGGTCGAGAAGCGCGACAACAACCACAAGATCATTGGTGCCAAATGGGTGTTTTGCAACAAGCAAGACGAAGATGGTCAAGTCGTCCGCAACAAAGCTCGTCTCGTCGCCCAAGGCTACACTCAAGTGGAAGGTATGGACTACGGTGAGACATATGCCCCCGTTGCTAGACTTGAGTCCATCCGCATCTTACTTGCCTATGCTAATCACCATGATATCACTTTATACCAAATGGACATTAAAAGTGCTTTTCTAAATGGTGAAATTGAGGAGGAAGTTTATGTTAAACAACCTCCCGGCTTTGTCAATCCTAAGAAACCTGATCAGGTTTACAAACTTCACAAAGCTCTTTATGGTCTTAAACAAGCTCCTAGAGCGTGGTATAAATGCTTGACCAAGTTCCTTATTGAGAAAGGCTTTGATATTGGAAAGATAGATTCTACACTTTTTACTAAAAGGGTTAATGGTGAATTATTTGTATGCCAAATTTATGTTGATGATATAATATTTGGTTTGACTAACCCTCATTTTAGTGAGAAGTTTGGAAAGCTAATGTCAAAGATGTTTGAGATGTCTATGATGAGTGAACTCAAGTTCTTTCTTGGGTTGCAAATCAAGCAAACCAAGGAAGGCACCTTTGTTTCTCAAACAAAGTACACCAAGGACTTATTCAAGAAGTTCAACATGCAAGAAAGCAAAGGTATGAAAAATCCCATGCCAACTAGTGGACATCTTGATTTGACCAAGGACGGCAAATTGGTTGACCAAAAGGTTTACCGCTCTATGATTGGATCATTGTTATATCTATGTGCCTCCTGTCCCGATATTATGCTAAGTGTGTGCATGTGTGCACGATACCAAGCGGCCCCCAAAGAATGTCATCTTAAGGCTGTGAAAAGGATAGTGAGATACTTAATACATACACCAAATTTTGGCATTTGGTATCCTAAGAGGTCCTCTTTTGATCTTGTTGGCTATTCCAACTCGGACTATGCCGGAGACAAGGTTGATAGAAAATCCACTTCGGGTACTTGTCAATTTCTTGGTAGATCTCTTGTGTCTTGGTCCTCCAAGCAACAAAACTCAGTATCTTTATCCACCGCCGAAGCAGAATACATTGCCGCCGGTCCATGTTGTGCTCAATTACTTTGGATGACCCAAACTCTTAAAGATTATGGGATCAATGTGAAACATGTTCCATTACTTTGTGACAATGAGGGTGCTATTAAGATTGCTCACAATCCCGTGCAACATTCTCGTACTAAGCATATTGAAGTTCGTCACCATTTCATTCGAGATCATGTTGCTAAAGGGGACATTGATCTTAAGCATGTTCGTACCGATAAGCAATTGGCGGATATATTCACCGAACCGCTTGATGAGAAAGTCTTTTTCCGTTTGAGAGGTGAATTAAACATCATTGATTCTTCAAACTTGGAGTAGGAACTCCATTTGGATACATGCAAGGCATGAGCGTAACGCCCACGATGCGGATATATCTCCCACGTGTCGAGGCACGACTTAGAGGCATAACCACATAGTGGTTTTGTCGCAAGAAGGGTCATCTTCACACAATCCCATGTAATGAACAAGAATGGGATAAAGAGTTGGCTTACAATTGCCACTTCACACAATACATAAATATCATCATACATCATCCAAAATACAAGCATATAGACCGACTACGGTCAAAATCCAGATGAAAATAAGACAACCCCAAATGCTAGATCCCCGATCGTCCCAACTGGGCTCCACTACTGATCATCAGGAAAAGACACATAGTAACGGCCACGTTCCTCGTCGAACTCCCACTTGAGATCGACGCCATCATCTGCACTGGCATCGTCGGCACCTGCAACTGTTTTGGTAGAATCTGTGAGTCACGGGGACTCAGCAATCTCACACCCGCGAGATCAAGACTATTTAAGCTTATAGGAAAAGATGGTGCAAAGAGGTGGAGCTGCAGCGGCAAAAGCATATATGGTGGCTAACTTGTGCAAATGAGAGCGAGAAGAGAAGCAATGGAACGGACGTCATCTAGCAATGACCAAGAAGAGGTCCTGAACACCTACTTACGTCATACATAACACAAACCGTGTTCACTTCCCGGACTCCGCCGAGAAGAGACCATCACGGCTACACACGCAGTGGATGTATTTTAATTGGGTCAAGTGACAAGTTATCTACAACCGGACATTAACAAATTCCCATCTGCCTCATAACCGCGGGCACGGCTTTCGAAAGATAATACCCTGCAGGGGTGTCCCAACTTAGCCCATCATAAGCTCTCACGGTCAACGAAGGATAAACCTTCTCCCGGAAAGACCCGATCAGTCTCGGAATCCCGGTTTACAAGACATCTCGACAATGGTAAAACAAGACCAGCAAAGCCGCCCGAATGTGCCGACAAATCCCGATAGGAGCTGCACATATCTCGTTCTCAGGGCACACCGGATGAGCAGTCCTTACAACTAAAACCAATCCTCTAGTTTCCCCAAGGTGGCGCTGCAAAGGGCTCTAGTTTGGACCAGCACTCAGAGGAACACTGGCCCGGGGGTTTAAAATAAAGATGACCCTCGGGCTCTAGAAAACCCGGGGGAAAAAGGTATAGGTCGCAAATGGTAAAACCAAGGTTGGGCCTTGCTGGAGGAGTTTTATTCAAGGCGAACTGTCAAGGGGGTCCCATAAATCACCCGACCGCGTAAGGAACGCAAACTCAAGGAACATAATCCCGGTATAACAGTAACTAGGGCGGCAAGAGTGGAACAAAACACCAGGCATAAGGCCGAGCCTTCCACCCTTTACCAAAATATATAGATGCATTATTTGAATAAGAGATATTGTGATATCCCAACATATCCATGTTCCGACATGGAACAAACTTCAACTTCACCTGCAACTAGCAACGCTATAAGAGGGGCTGAGCAAAAGCGGTAACATAGCCAAACAACGGTTTGCTAGGAAAGGATGGTTAGGGCTGACATGGCTAAAATGGGAGACATGATATAGCAAAAGATAGGTAGCGAGCATGGCAATAGAGTGAACAACTAGCATAGCAAAGATAGAAGTGATTTCGAGGGGTGGTCATCTTGCCTGCAAGATTCTCAGAGTTGTCGAAAGCTTGATCCTCGTAAGCGTACTCGACAGGTTCCTCATTCACGAACTCATCTCTCGGCTCTACCCAAGACAAGAACACAAACAAACGGAACCACAATCAACCACGAGAAATGCACAAGCAACATGATGCAAAACATGTATGATATGCAAGATATGATATGCGATGCATATGCGTGCTCTGGAAGAAAAATGATGAACATGGCAGTAACTTGGAAAACCAAGCATGCCACTGGAAAGATGAGATGATTTCGGTCGAAATCGATATAAAGATCACCGGAATCGGATGCACGGTTTGCAAATGGCGAGCAAAACAAGAATGACACGAATCTGCGATTAACAGCAAGATAGCACTTAAAATGCAACAAGTAACAATGCTACAGCACCCCAACATAGCAACAAAGCACATGACAGTAAACTACAGGAGACGCTTGACAAAAGATGAACACTGAGCTACGGCTAGTTCTCAACATATCAAGCTCAAACAAGCATGGCAAAAGAGCAAAAGATTACAGGTTCAGACTTGGTGAAAAACTGGACATGGCAGAAATCAGCATCAGGTAGCAATGTTCAGAGCAAGAAATCAGCATGCTACAGCAACTTAACATAGCAAAACAAGGCATGGCAGTGTTATACTAAATGCACATGACAAAAGTCCCTTACTGACTATAAGCCAAAAAGGACCAGAAGATATGATGGCAAGCATGTAAACATAGCAAGTTTCGTTATCAGGTTTCAGACTTAGCAGAAAACAGAGCATGGCAGAAATATTAATATGTAGGCCAATTTGTGAGCTTGATGCACTCACTACAGAGCAATGCATGACAAACCAAGCACACCTACAGCAAGATGGCATGTTTATGAAGCTATCCATGGCAAGAAAAATTGCATAGCATGTATGGATCAACTACAATAGGCTTGGCAAAATTGCATATCATGTTAAGAATCTGCCAGAAATATTTTATAGCAAAAGTAGAGCAAGATTGAGTCATGCTATGGCACTCCATAATTGCAAACAGTTCTAGGAATGGATCTAATACAACTATATCTACAAAACATCCTTACTGAACATCTCCAAAATATGCATGGATCTCTCTGTAGCATCAAGTTTACATGGCAACAAAATTACAGCAGACAAGTCCCTGAAATCAGAAATATTACGGGGCCTACTTTGCATGCTTTTGCTAGTCACCACAGAGATCACAAAAATACATGGACTACACCACTGGAAAGATGGCATGGCATACTTCAAAACACATGTAGAGATCATGCTCAAAAGATGCACAGATTAAACGATACAAAAATGACAAATCTCCAAGTTCTGATAAGAACCAGAGAATAACAGCAACTAGCCCTCTTCCAACGAAGATTTGGGCATCAAGATGACCTCTAATGAACATGGTGCAATTAAACAAAATGAAGGGCATCACGAGACGAACAATTTTACATATTATACGCGTGAATCGGACCTACAAACACGGAGTTATCGCATCGGGAACAGAGGCACATGCTGAAAAATAACAGGACTTCGAAAAAAGGGGGGGCGAGAAAGTCAACGGGCACGTACAGATCGAGATATCGCGAGGCTACAGGAGCTCGAGCTCGGCCTGCTCGCCGGCGGGAGGAAGAGGAGCGACGGGGAGGCGGCCGGAGGAGGGAAGGCGCGGCCGCCGGCGGGCACGGCCGGCGGGGCCGCAGGTGGCCGGAGGAGGAGCGCCGGCGGCGGCCTCGGGAGGCGCGTCGGG